>NW_013666640.1:248927-267585 GCF_000517525.1 Limulus polyphemus | reverse complement strand
GGGTGCGTTATAATGTGACGGTCAATCCCACTATTCGTTGGTAAAAGAGTAGCCCAAGAGTTGGCGGTGGGTGGTGATGACGAGCTGCCTTCCCTCTAATCTTACACTGCTAAATTAGGGACGGCTAGCCCTCGTGTAGCTTTGCGCGAAATTCAAAAAACAAAACAAACAATCAAGAGTAAACAAATACAATATTTGCAACCTGAGGCCCGTGTATTTTGGAAGACATGTTGGCCAAAATATACAAAAGTATTATCAAGTAAAAAATACATGGTCTGCAAGAATTCGTTTAATGTGAAACAGTGGTAATGTTTGTCATAAAAAGTTCTGTGTTTTCTGATGGCAGCGTAGCAATTTACCAGATTTATTTACTGAACTTGAAACTGTTGATGAAATACTTTTTTTTTTAATTTTATCAACAGGAAGACTGGTGAAAATATTGCTAAAATCAAATGTTTATATTGTTTTAGCTTCAAAGACTTTTTCTCTTTGCATTCAATGGAATTACTGATTATAGTGAATGGATTAATACTAGTTTCTTTGATAATTATACTGTATTTCCTTAAATGTTCTTTGATGTTTTTCAGAAAATTACCTGTAAGAATTGATAATTGCTCAGTCGTAGCATTTTGTGCCTTAGCAATAAACCTGTATCTATACGGTGTTTTATGTAATTTGGGAATTCAAAAAAATTTAGATATAACATCGTTTTATTTAACCGAATGTACACCACAATCTGATACAACTAAAATGTGTTTATTTATGATAATTTCTATGTCCGTTTTAACGTGTTTATAAACCTCGTTACCCGATTGTTTTAACGTGTTCAAATTAAACTAGTTTTTTGCATAAAGTTATGAAAATAAAGTTGTTAGCTACTTTATCCGTGGGAGTGATGACATATTTATAACTTAATTAATTTTAACGATTAATAACTTATTTCCTACTCATGACATGTTCATTGTTGTTAACATTGAATTTCTTTATGAATGTTAAATATTTGCTGACTGTGATTTTAACTATATTTACCAGTTTCTAAATCGGATTACTTTTAAATTCTCGTTTTTATTCATTTATGTAAAACTTTACTAAATAATGTACTGGTTACTTTTGGCGCGTTTCCAATTAACTTTTGAACGTTCCCAGAATTTTATACCTTTACTCATTAGTAGTCATAAATCTTCGTTATTCACGATATCAAGATTAGCAAAGTGAGAATAAATGTAATGGGGTGAATTACATTCGTATTTATAGGATAAAATGTTGTGTAACTCTTTACTGGTTAGTGGTTATGTTATCTAACACTTTGTTATAATTGAAGAGGTTACTGCCAATGGCCCTCTTGCAAGAACAGCTAATAGTTAGGTACTTAATTTTACAAATGTTAGATAATAAATGTTGTATAAAAGTGTTTCTGGCTATAGATTATAATTTAATTAGTTCTGTACTTCTGTCAGTAAATGAAACTATAAGGTAAACCTTACCCTTATATTCATTAGCTGTTGTTGTTTGTATGCTTTTGTAAAGCTAAGCACAAAGCTATACAATGGGCTATCTGTGCTCTGCCCACCATACGTATCAAAACCCGATTTCTAGCATTGTAAGTTCGCAGACATGCTGCTGTGCCACTGTTGGCAGATGTTGTTGTTTTAGGTTTAAGTGATGACAAATAACATTTAGACTAAATTTCTCATCAAACTTGATGACACATCAACCAAACCTCTGTCAATTGAGAAAAAGTTTAATACTGTTTAGTTTTCGTGAGCGCGAAACGAACACAGATCGTCTGTAGACTCAAAAACATACATGCTGTTGTAACGCTGTTCTTTCAAAGACGGGTCCTTTTAAATTATCTAGCAAAAATAATGAGGGATCATGCACGAAAATGCTAACGCAAAGTGAAGCCAGTATCGATGAGGTCCCATTATTAGTGAGCGAACAATAAGGACAAAATATCACTAGTAAGGAAGCGTACATGTACCATATGTTTTCCTTTAAACTACTCATTGCCTATTATGTTGTACATCTATTTCAGCTTTCTTGAGTTTTTGCCTGAGAACACATGGCCCCATGGGCGTCCAATGAATGGGGGGAAAGGGGGCTTTTATCCCCCCCGGAAAATGAAAAACAATTCTTTCTTTATTCATTCTGCATGTGTATATTAATTCACAAGTTTTATTCAATTTTCATAACTTCACACTACATATTAAAATTTAATTTTCACTTCTAGTTAAAGCCGCCAGCTTTGTCAGAAGCTTTACCTAAAATCTCTAGATCCTTACCCTGTAGCTAAATATTGAAAAAAGTCGCTACCACGGTGGCTTCTTGAATATTGGACATGCCAATTCACACTCAGATCGTCAAAGAGACCGACGTGGTACGGCTTAAACTAACCTTACAAATATTACATCTATCAAATCTGACTGTGGGACCTTGTCTATTCGCTTGACTTTAATGACTAAACTTTGACTTTGCCCCACCCTGGAAAGATTTCTCCAGACGCCCATACATGGCCCATGTACAATTTTCAGGCTTTATTTCGGTCAAAAAATAATAATTGTAACTCAACATGATACGGGTGTTTGATGTGTACTGTAATGTGTTGGCTATTACTTCACACTAACCAAACTCGGGGGGGGGGGGGAAGTGTCGAGCCAAAGACAGAGCGCTCTCGAAATTCCACTGTGTACCGTTTCGTAACTCATTATGGTCCCATGTTCAATTTTCAAGCTTTATTTTAAACAAACAAAGAATAATTTTAACTCAACATAATAGTGGTGTATGATGTACTGTAGTATCAATAATTTATACAGTGGTAATTGTAGATCTTGGAAGCTTGACACACAGTTTAGGAGAAAGAAAAGGGTCAATATTTCGAAAACGTAAAATATTTTCTGAAAACTGGGAATTATACGAAGAATTGTTTTGCTCTTGGCGAACTCGTTACGACAGTAAACAACAATACGCTGAATGTGAGAACCATTTAGTCTGGTACCACTACAAGTGTGTTAATATTTCAATACATTTTGTTTGTGAACTTAATAATTGTAATCAAAACAAACGAGAACTTTGTTGAATAAATAAGAATCTAATTCAGCGTCGTGGAACTGTGGAAACATCACCAAGTTCAATGCATGCAAAGGGACACACATATGAAAGCAAAATGTCTACCGTAGCCATAGCAGTTGATCCTCTCCACTCTTGTGACAACATTAATATTGAAGTATTGGCCAAAGATGAACCTCCTCAATCCAGAGAGGCTGTCTTTATGAACTCAAATAACAATAAGTAATGTAAAGAGGGTTTTCTACAATCGTCGCATCCCATGAGGAAAAATATACCCTAATCGAAATTGTAGAGTTTTATCAAGATATAAGATTTCAACCATCCGAGTTTACTAAACCACCAAACGCTACCATTTATAATAAAAGTATAGAACCATCAGATCGCAAAGTCCCGAGTGATATTTTCTATAAAAGCAAAACAATTTGTAATTCTTCCGAAAAGTCAGGACAAAATATGCAAATTGGTTCGACAAAATTTAAAAATTGTGCTTCTTCTTTGAAAGAAGAAAAGCTTGAGAAGGGTCCGTTAAAGCTGTTAATGATAGGGATTTTCTCGAAAACTTAGAAAAAAACACAACACAATTAGAAAAAATAAATGTGAATTAATGGGAGATGAATACGTAGAAGCAAGTTTCATTCAGTTGAATACTTTAAAGTCACTTTCATGTACAGAGATCAACTAAAAACAACTAAACAAGGAAAATGTCGGTTTTATAACACATTCACTACCTGGGAGTGTACCATTTGTTTTCCCCAAAGATGAGTGATCAAGACTGAAGAAAACACAGAAAGGTAGATGTTTTCCTGGTGATGAGTGGAAAAAACTGTTGTTGAAATCGTTAAAGAATCAAACTCATATTGTGCTTTCAAATTCCTTTATCATCGAGTAAGTACAGCTTTCACCAGAAAACGACGGGAAGCAACATTTTATGCCAACGCCATTTTTCAGTTCGGTGACTGTAACTGAACGATGAAACTTTAGGTGTACCAATCGTTAGTTGTTGTGTAATAAATCACGGAAATGTTCGATATGCCAAAAATGAAATTCGAACTCACTTCATTAGAGCAGCTGAAAGAAGAGAACTACAGAACATTTTCAACAAAGGTTCAGTAAAGCCAATGAAGTTACATCTAAATTCCTTAACTGAAATGGATATTTCTGTATATAAATCAGGCAACAGAGATGGAAAAGAACATTATTCACTCGTCTTTCAAAAGATATCGAGTGAAGCAAGATCAGTCAACTGATATGACTAGATGAACTAGTGAGTTTAGGCAAACTTATGGATAAACAAAAGGAAGAGATAAACTCTTCCACAATTTATTTAAGTTATATTTAATTCATTTCTGATTCGTCCTTTTAATGTCATTTGCTTCACAGAAGGAGATATTAATGTATGGCACAATCTTTGTCCCAGAGATGTGTTTTGGGACGCGAGAGGAAGTTGCCTCCAGTCCACGTTAAGCCAAAAGAGATCACTATATTATGAGCTTTCGATGCGCAGCTTGATTTCCGGGCATTCTACTCTACCTGTAACACCATTGGTGGCCGAATATCACTCTTTGCCAACAATTAAAAATTGGATGCAATTATTCAGACATGGCGAGAAACGAGTTTTTGGGCACAGTATGCTTAGCGTTCCAAAACAAATACATATTGATAGAACTTGGGTTTTCCTACTAGTTGCACTTGATGTATTCAATGGGGAAAATATCGAAGATGTTTACCAGAGGACTTGGCGTATAGTAACAGGTACAGCAAGCCATCTCATGAAAAACTTTAAGCGAATGGTCAAGAAACATTTCAGTGTTCATTACAGTATTGGCATGTATTTTATAATCGTCATGTTGAATTGCACTACACTTTCAGAATTTTTGTCTGTATTAAAGGACATTGCGTTTTTTTAATTATTTTTGCATGTAACCCCTGCAGTAAGCGCATCAATGAATTCCCTAGAGGTAAAAGTGAAAAAGCCCTGTCAAATTATTAGTTCAAGTAACGACTGTGAACAAGAAACTATTGACTGCTCTTTTACCGGGGAAGACCGTTCTTTTCACTCAATGAGTGAGAATACGTTTTAACAAGGAAATAACCCAGTTTTACTTGTTGCTTTAAAGCATTTGTTGGGAAAGTGGAATGAGCTTTATCCATCGAGGAGGCATCTAACGAATTGGAGGAAACAAATATGTACAAATCCTAACAGTTTTACGAATGAGCTTTATCCATCGAGGAGGCATCTAACGAATTGGAGGAAACAAATCCTAACAGTTTTACTATCATCAACCCCAATTAGTCTGGAATGTTCCTCGGTGGCTTTTCATGACATACGAGTACTAATGTCAATACAGACGAAATAATTACATCAACCCAACAAGCCAGACTCACCACACGCACAGTTGGTATATCTGAACAAAGAATGGATGTCCTGAAACATAATTAATTTGGAGGGGAGCATTACAACCGAGTGGATGAATTTATAACAGAGATGTTATTGGACTTAAAAGGAAGTTCAAGGATGGTATACTCATTAAGCGACAGAAGGTACAATGACAAAGCACCCGTACAATCAAGGAGGAGTGGGCTAAGAAGTATAAATGCACCATAACATCACCCTTTCAACGCCCACCAGCAAAAGATTTGTTCAAAAATAGAGTCAACTCTGGAAATTTAGAACCAATTGAAGACACAAACTTGACGAAAGAAGAGAAAATAGATACGTTACCATCAGCATCCTCTCAAGTCGATACAGAATGTTACAACGTCCATCCAGAGGGAACAAAACTGGGATCACAGGGAAGCGATGCACACTCTAAGCTTTCTCCTCTCCTCAGCAATTTCATCCACAAAATGAAACAGATGACAAACTTGAAAAGATCAAATATTCTAGTGAATCTCTTGAAAGCCATAGTCCAGAATGAAGTTATGGTAAATCGTCCGAACAACCACAATCAAGTCAAAGTTCCTATCATTTTTCTTTTACACATATGTAGAATGCTCATAATAACTGCTGGTTCAATGCGACCATGCAACGTTTGGCAATGTCTTCACCATTTAGAGTATTTTTATCAGTTAACCGCATGTTTGTTCTACGTTACGTTTGTTTGTTTTTTGTTAAGCACAAAGCTACACAATGGCTATTTGTGGTTTCGAAACTCGGTTTTTAGCGTCATGAGCCTTCAGACTAACTGCTAAGCCACTGGGGGCTATTAATTATGATATTAGAATTAAGGACACGTTTTTATTTTGCATATGGTAATCAATCAAAACTAAAATGAGCATATAAGAGATAATTCACAAAATGCTACAGTTAATTTTTTTGGCATTACAGATAATCAAAATACTACAAAAATTTTAAATAAAGTACATAAAATTACTTCATTACAAATTGTTCTCCTTCTGTCCCTTTGTCATCGTCATATTGTTTTAACCTTCGACACTCAATGTGATCCAGTCGACTTTATCTACAGAGGTGTTGTTTCATTGCTTAGAGCAAGTGGTAGAAACTTTATACAAACCACTATCAAATAAACCTTCACCTGTCAGACTTGCAGTATGTCATGTACAACAAGTGACACTCAACTTCCAATCAGCTTATACATGGATGTTTAGGATAATAATACTAAATCATCGTCAACACGTCTGGGTGAACATTTCAAAAGCGAATGCGTGGAAGGTATTATGTGTTACAATGATATGTGCAAAGGTACAAGTAGTAATTTAATAGTCGACAAAGAAATTATTTGTTAAAGTTCTCTATCGTTACGATCGATATGAGCGAAATGTAAAAATTACACAAAGAGTTCCCATTGAAAGAGAATTGACAAACAAGGTGCACATTTCAGTTACACAGTTCGAATATTATCAGTATATATTAGAGTCAGTTGTCCTAGTTGTTGATAAAACAACTACTAACGGTCATTTTACAGCGAAAGGCCGACATCTAAACGACAATAAGGAATTGATTGTAATTGACGACACACGTCATTGATTGTGTAACGAACATTTTTCAGAGAAGAATACTTATTTTTTATTCTACTCCAAACATATTAAGACAAAAACATATACACGTAACATTATTGAACCACATGTTTACACTGCACAAACTTCAGAAACGATAAAAACCAATAACAAGCCAAATAGTCAACATTAAGAAATCCTTCGTCTAACTCTAAATCGTTCACAGAAATTCACTCATTCGATGAACTGCAAAATACATCTTTAAGACTCAGATCATTTATTCTGGACAAATTTGGTTAAACAAACAGTTGCACAATCATTCAAATAATGCAATAGTCTATGTGTAAGACATCAAATGGAAACATTAGTAAGCCCAAATGTTTTTTTAAATCAATTTCAATTCTGACAGCTTTAACGGTAATGTCTCAGTGACAGGTGTAACCAAACCAATCACTGACAAATGCTGCAGTGAATCGTCAAAATGTAAATGTGAAGAGTAAAAAATATTACACATCTGCTTTTGTCTCCACAAATTATAGCCATAGAAAAACTAGATTTTTCTAAACAAAGCTTTCCTAAGCTACTGTTGGTTACTGAATATTCAAGCACCGTTCAAAATGATAATCAAAATAAATTTTACAAATCATCCAAAATTATAAATTCAACGGAAAAACAAAACAGTTCAAAGAATCAACAGATTATGGTGTCTAAACCTTCTTTTGTAGCATTTGAAAAGATCAGATCAAAACAGTTAGAGTTTAATGTCTCTTCTTTTCATATTCATTGTATTACAAATTCTCCTTTGCAGATGTACTCTAAGGAACCATGGAATTGAATGTTCTAACCAAATATGAAATTGAAAATATGATGTCTTGAACAGGCAACTGGTTTGTTGGAGGTGTAACTGTTACGTCTGCCAACAGGGCAAAGCTCATGGGAACAAATGGTTAAGTGATTTATTTATTGAAGGATGCATAAGAAGTATGTTGCCATTCTGTAAAATCAAGTTTGCATTTTGCTCTAGCACGTAGGTGTCAAAACGCTTACAAAAAAATGTCATTACACAAGAAATGCTCTGTAGACAAGTATTTCAATCGGGTATCAAGAAGTAAAATTGGTTCCTGGACTTTGATATGGTTTTTATACCCAATAATTATCGAAGTGCTCATTGGAATTTGCTTGTTCTTCATCCCCACAAATAACACGTTGATATCCTAGATTCATTAAGCAGGAATGGAATGGAAATGGAAGACAAGATTAAAAAACTATTACTGGTGGCAACCATACACTTTTCATGCGCTTACAATCAAAAGGTAGACCTGTCTCAATGGAAGTTCTCCCATTTTCTTTGTCCAAGTCAAACTGATAATAATAATAATTGTGGTGTATTTTTGACATTCTCTGCCACATGTATCGCTAAGTTTAAAAAAAATAAATGTAAAGCACAACATACTGATTTGTCAGTTTCGACAATTCATTTTACAGAAATTATTCGAACGCCAGTATGATTTCCCAAGGCAGCAATGTGTAGCATAGTTTCACATTTATTGTATGATTTCAACTACTCCGCCCCAGGATCAGAAGCTATATGTTATAGCAGACCTCAATGTTCTACCCCTTTGGAAAGTTGATGAAAGTTGCTTTCAAATATCTTTATTTTCTGTAAGCGATGCCTGGGACTATAAAGTTCAACAAACAGATGTGATGTAGGGAAACAGGTAACAGGTTCACATAACTCTGACAACTTGTAACATGTTCACGACTCATGACACTGAAGACTAGTACTGTACAATGTTATCACGTAAGGCATGAATTATTCAAGTCGAAAATCCAGCGATTTGTTCATTAAAGTAATCTTTTAAACTTGCCATAAAACGTAATACTTAAGTTTAAAGTAAGTTAACGTGTTATTTGTAACTAAGACATGAAACTTGTCGAATAAATTCCGTTTACAGCATAAAGTACAAGCTGATATTGTTTCGGCTGTTTCACACATTCAACATGATTATTGTCAAATTAATAAAAATGTTTGGTTCAAAGTAATCGGTGTCAGTGTAAATTCTAGTGAAGAAGAACGAGAAAGTTCGATAAAAAAAAAAAAACGTACTGTCACAGCTTTGGCGAATTAAAATATTTTAATCGAACAACATCTGATCGAAGGTGCTGCAGAGCAGACATTACCACAAATTTATAAGACTTACTATTTATACCTGTCTGACTCTATTCGCAATGTTGTTCTGCATTCTGAGTGTTCTTAAGTTATGAAATTTGTCCAATTAGTCACTGATTTCATTCTTAGACGTAAATGGTAACATGTTTTGAAATTGGACTATAATAATATGCTGGTTTTAAAAATATGAACGTGAAATCGATACACTGCATGGTCGTAAAAAAATGTTTTTGTTAATACGTACAAATTTCAGTTACAAAACCTTATACTGCGAAATTTCGAGGGCGCTCTATTGCTGGGTTTGTTTAGTGTGGGGTGATGGCCAACAGACTACAATACATCACACACCCGTATCATGTTGAGTTACAATTCTTATTTTTTGACCGAAATAAAGCCTGAAAATTGTACATGGGCCATGCATGGGCGTCTGGAGAAATTTTTCCAGGATGGGGCAAAGTCAAAGTTTAGTCATTAAAGTCAAGCGAATAGACAAGGTCCCACAGTCAGATTTGATGGATGTAATATTTGTAAGGTTAAATTCGATGACGAGGAACCCACTTTGAGACTAATAATGGCTGGAGACTGGTACCTGATGATGACAAAACCTTGTCGAAACGTTGTACATTTGCTGTTATATTAAAGTTTTTCTTCATTACCCATTCAAGCCGTCTCCAGCCATTATTTGTAAGGTTAGTTTAAGCCGTACCACGTCGGTTTCTTTGACGATCTGAGTGAGAATTAGCATGTCCAATACTCAAAAAGCTACCGTAGTAGCGACTTTTTTTCAATATTTAGCTACAGGGTAAATATCTGGAGATTTTAGATAGAGCTTCTGACAAACCTGGTGACTTTAACTAGAAATGAAAATTAAATTTTAATATGAAGTGTGAAGTTATGAAGATTGAATAAAACTTGTGAATTCATATACACATGCTGAATGAATAAAGAAAGAATTGTGTTTTTCATTTTCCAGGGAGGAAGTGCCCCTTTGTTCCCCCCTCCCCCATTCAGTTGACACCCCTGGTGCTATGTGTTCTCAGACAACGAATCATCAAATCTGAAATAGATGTACAACATAATAGGCAATGAGTAATTGAAGGAAAGAAACTGTTAAATGTTCGCTTCCGTACTAATGATATTTTGTCCTTATTGTTCGCTGCTTTTGTCTGCTCACTTCAATCCGATTTCTAGGCTTACATTTTTAAACTTTTCAATCTTAAGGTTATAATTACCACCCACAGCTCTCTCTAGCAAACAAACAAATTACTACATTAAATATATAGCCTACAGCAATACTATACAGTTTTAAATAGCAGTTCTTTAAACCAAAAAATCATAGTTAAAACTGATACCAAATTTTCGTTGCTTAGCAGTGTATACCGAAAGATAGCGAGCTTCTTATGTTTTAATACGCTAACATGTTGCTGTAGAAAGTTTCTTCTGCCTTTTCTTCAGTTTGTGTTCACATTTCTGCACTTTAAATTAATAGTTTTATTAGTTAACATGATTGTAGAAAATTACAAAAGAGTGTATAATATAATTGGTGGAATTATAAATATAATTTAGTTATGATAACTAAGGTTAGTTTTTCTTAATTACGGACGGAGGAAAATTTGTTGTTAGGTGAAAAAAAATCAACCCTTTAAGGAAAATTTTACTTTTCAATTGTAGAAAAGAAATTATCCTAGATTTGGGAAAAGAAGGCAGATACCCTCCTCCCCTAATAGATTAATTATTATAGTGTTATGCTTTCTCAATAAAGAACAGATTATCTCAGAAATGTCCAGAGATATCAGAAGAATGAATAGAGGATTCAAATCTGTCTCTCTGTCACTTAGAAGTGCTGTCCAGCATTTAGTATCCTCGTCAGAATGTTAATTTGTTATAGCTTGCATTGTAGAAAATTGATTTCATTTTGTTTAACATTTGTTCAGTCTCTTTTTTTTTTCAACTCAGTCAAATCAAACTTTCAGCTTTAAATTCTGTGATATATATTCTTCCTGTTATTTGCGGTTATTATCCGAAAGGTAAATCAATGTATCTGAAAATACCACAGAACAAGAAGCATCGCTTTGAAAGTTTGGTGTTGAACAAGCTTACTTTGGAGAAAATGCAGTTGGTATACCTTCATATTAAATATTATACAAAATATAGGTATATATATATATATATAAATATATATAGGTATAGCATTGTAAGCATACTCAAGGACTTCAACTCTCATGCGAATAATTAGTCCTTAGCATAGGCCTGGCTGGCCAGGCGGTTCGGACGCTTGGCTCACAATCTGAGGGTCGCGGTTCGAATCCCCGTCCCATCAAACATGCTCGCCCTTTCAGCTGTGGGGACGTTATAATGTGACGGTCAATCCCACTATTCGTTGGTAAAAGAGTAGCGAAACAGTTGGTGGTGGGTGGTGATGACTAGCTGCCTTCCCTCTAGTTTTACACTGTTAAATTAGGGATGGCTAGTGAAGATATCCCTCCTGTAGCTTTGCGCGAAATTCAAACAAAACAAAACAATCCTTAGTCTAGGATGGTAAAGCAATGAATTGCCATGAGCAACTTGTCTTTTGGCTCTGTGCAACTCTAGGCTTCTTAACGATCCACAGTCGCCCAAGTAGTATAACCCTTAGTTCAGAGAGGCTCACTACTGTCCTATGGTTTATTGTCTTCACCATTCTATGCCCACCTTGTTAGTGAAAGAGCTCCTGTGTCCATCAACAGCAGATCCAGTCTCTTTTTGTCATTCTTGGATGGCTTTGACTAGAGCTAAGGTTGGGTTATTCTGGCCTGCAAGGGGCTGGGAGTTTTATACAGACCACCTCATTCAGCCTCAGACTCGTCAGGTGGCATACCACTTCAACAAACTTCAAACGTCTGTGTTTCCTCGTACTGAAGTCGATCTTCGGGAAAGAGAGAACAAGGATAGTCAATCTGCGTGCATCAGACATTGGCAGTTCTTCTTCCTTAGTCATTTGTTGCAATGAAATGGAAGTCATTGACCTTTTGAATATTAGACTCCTAGACTCGTCAACTCTCATAAACAATCATCTCCCCTAGTCGTGACATGCAAGGATACCATGCATTTTCTACCTTCTTGCTTTAATGTAGACATTTTCATAATTTTTCGTTTATTCTGGGTCTGTGCAGTCGTTGTGTGTGAAAACTGCATATACATAGAATAACTGGTAAATTTCGAATAATACTATATTAAAATAAGGAATTATGATAATATGCTGCAAAAGTATAAGCGTGATATTCAAAGAACTTGCGTGGTCTGTGGTTAGATCATTGGACTCGCAATCTACGAATCGCGGGTTCGAATCCTGTTACCGAACACGTTTGTCCTTTCAGTCGTGGGAGCTTTATAATGTGACTTCGGATCTCACTTTTTGTTGGTAAATAGTAGCTCAAGAGTTGGCGGTGGTTGGTGTTGAACTAACTGCCGTCCCTCTAGTGTATCACTTCTAAACTAGGGACGGCTAACGCAGTTAGCCATTGAAGAGCTTTGCGCGAAATTTAATAAACAAACATTGAAAATTAAAGTAAAAAAACCCACAATTTCAATAGTATACATTGATAGTAACCAACATTTTGCCATTTTAACGCTTAACTTACAGTTTCGGAGTAATTTCACCTTTCAATTAGAAGTTTGATTTGTTTCCCACAAAAATGAAATTAAAAATTCTTGGTTTAGCTATTTTTCAGGAGTAAGAAATATCTCGCCATCTATCTCCTTAACTCCAGCGTACTCTAACATCCGGGAATTTCATGCGGCGCCTTGCTAAGTAAGCAATAAGGCCAAACTAGGTTAGTAGGCGAATTATCGGTGGTTAGGGATGAATTCAGGTGTCGTTTGAACAGCTGAGTGTGATTGTGTAAGTTATAAGATCACCGGTGATTTTTGTATTGCGTTGGTTTCGCTTATTGCAACCGATGTTATCCACAGAGTGCATACACGAAGGACAAGCTATTTTTAAGTAAGTAACTTTTATTACTTGAAATTAACATTATGTTCATGTAACAGCACTACTTACTACTACTAGTAGTAGTACTGCTACCAATACTGTATTAGTAATACTAGGACTTCTACTCATAGGGCCTCCTTCCTTGGCTAAACTAAAGTAGATCTTAACGATTGGGCTCGGTGTTTTGCTTTAGGCCTAGGATTGAATAACTAACTTTTATTACTCGTACTAACGTTAGTAGTTACTGAGGAATCCCAGGACTAGTAGTAGGAGTAGTGCTACTGCTAGTTCTAGACTGCAAATACAAATTTAGTGTTATTTGACTAGCGTAATTGTAAAGACTCAAAGTGTAACATCAAAAACGAAACTTAAAAGTAACACATTAACGCATAATGTTAATAGTAGTTAGTACAGTCATTTCTTACATATTCATTTAAAAGAAATACTTTAGGCTTAATTTAAGTTTTTAATGTTTCTAAAACGTATTTTAACAAAACCTTTACTTTACTAAACTTTCAAAACATCTGTAAAGTTTCTAGTTTTGTGTAGTTATGCAAGGTCGAATAGTAAAAGTAAAACTCAGTGTGAACAGAGGTTTTCTTTCTGGACTGTACATTATGCTAGTAAAATTCATTCCTAGTTATTTTTATGTATCATTTACATTAAATCTGGACACAAAGTGACAAAGACTGTAAAGTTTAAAAGGAGTATTTTACACTTGTTGTAGGAAAATAAAATTCTAAATTTTTCTTTTATCCCAAAGTAACATAAGACTGGCAGACCTTTTTATTTAATTATATACTTCACCACACTTAACCAGTTTATAAATGTTTTTATTAATATTTCTTCAAAAGAAATATTCATAAAACATTTATGTTAAAAACAAAACTATAGCTCTTATCACCCTGTGATATACCAACTTTGTGTGCGTTTTGCTATCATTAACATAAAATATCTTAAACTTATTCTATAAGGAGAAGTATATATATATATATTTATAAAGTGTAGAACTTTCTAAACTATTGGATATAAAATGGATATTTAGTTCATAGAATATATCCTGATTCCCATCCTCTCTTAGCACTCAGAAAACTAAATTCAGTTTTGACATTCCAAATATTCACCAATCTTGTTTTTTCTTAAACTCTTGTAAAGTTCACTCTCTGCCACAATTGTGTGTTTTGTTACATTAGGAGGATAAAAACGTATTTCCCTACAGTATTTCCATAAGTGTAAAATGCTAATTTTAATATCAAGATCTTTGTGCCGAGTGTCGTTATACATTTTTGTAAATGTAACAGATACTGGACATGACTTAATGCCATACAGTGTGCTAGACTTTTGCTTCTTTGTGTGAACCCAACTGTAATGTTTCATATTTCATAGAATTTTGGTGATATATGCTATACTTATAGGAATGGCTATGCACTGTTTTGGTGCTGCAAAAAAACTAAAAATATTTTTATTTGTATCAAAAACCCAATTCAGTATCAGGCATTTTCAGGAGGCTATAAAGTTCATGTAAAACAGCTACAAGGTATAAAAGTTAAAAACTTAAACAGGTGTTTAACATTTTGCAAATACTTATATTTTCATCATCAAGAACAACTGTATAACTTATATGGGAGAATTAAACTACAATGTATATAGGTACAAAGGGATCACTTGATAAAATAATGAATAATTACCCCACTATGGGTTTGTGGTGTGTTTGGCTCTTGACTAACGAGATCACTATGTGGATACTTCTCACATATTGTTAAGGTTTGAATGATGTTTTGCACTTTTTAGTTTAAGTTCTTTTAAACCTTTATTGGATAACTAATTATATCAATTTAAAGAGCAGTTTAAGTTAAATTTACAAACATTTCAGTGACAAAAAATATACTGAATGGTTGAAAACAAAAAATTACAACTTGCAGCATTTTAGTGAATTTCAATTATGAACTATAGATTTGTTCTTGACATATATGCATGTATTTTATACAAGCAAAACCGCACTAGCTCTGGGTGTCAGGCTAGTAGATCATTACACCTCTGACATTGTGCAAATGAAAGCCTAAATGTTCAATAACTTCAATACTTGTGTATAAATACTTGTGATTAAATAAAAAAACAAAAGATTCAAGTTCAATAATATATTTTGTATATAGTGTTTTATATCACCCCATCTCCCCCAATATAACTTTGAACAATACTTGAACTGATGTATTTTGAAGTATCTTAGTTATTCTTAATTTAAGCAGTGTATTCCTGTAAATATTTCAGATATTCCCTAATATCCAATATGATGCTAGGAACACCGGATTAGTTGACTATATGTTAATTTACTTGCATGTTAAAAAGACATCTGGATTATATCTATGTGTATAGATAATAAATAACAAGTTCATTTGCTAAACATAGAAGGAAGATGTATGTGCAGGTTTAGTAGTAGATAAGAGAAAGAAGCATATTACTTGTCATCTTATATTGAAAAGTTTCTTGAGAATAGATGAAAATTAGTACCTACACTTGTTTATCCAAGAACAGTAAGGCTAGTTTGCAGGTTTACCAGTTTTTCTGATTGAAGAGTAAAGTTAATTCAAGTAAAAATGAATAATAATATATGATTGGTGTTAACATGAATAATATTGTTATTAACCATTAACCCTATTCTGATTTGTAAATAACTCCTGTTTAATTGATAAAAATTACACTTCAACAACTTAATCTAGTTCACATCATAACAGTTGTAGTTCATGTAATTTAATAATATAAATAGTGTCTCACTGTGTTGTATTCCAGCCAGCCTGATGAGCTATGGTATTGAGTAAGTGGCCTTCTTGGCATTGATAGAGTAGGCATTGTGATTGACATTGTTATACATTCATTCTTTTTTACTTTCACTCATAATTTCTTAGAATTGGCACTATAATGAATTTTCAGAACCCAGGAAGCTATATAGCAGTATGGCTACATGTCGTGGACTGCAACTCTTCTGGTATCTAATCGGAAGCCACAGAAATGCTGTGTTGTTAAGGAGGAATTTTAGTGAAGTTGTTTATAGATATTTGTGTATGTTAGGAGTTCTGTGACACTAGTTTCAGCTGTTGTTAAGGGTACATGTAGTTGGACTGTTATTTGTGGATTAAATGTGAAGCATAAAGATCTTACCTGAGAATAATTTGCTACTACAAACAATTAATAATATACTGGTTTTATGGGATTCACTAAAACGTATAAAACAATTGTATTTAATACTATTCAGATTTTTTTCATTAAAAACTTTGTCATCTAGATCTTGTTGTAGAAGTTAGACACAATGGTGTTAAAAGAACAAAAACTTACAGAAGGAAAGTAGGAGGAAATTTTACTTTAATATTTTCCATGAAATTAGAATGGGGAGGGAGAGATATTGAACATCTCATTTGTGAAAGAAAGGGATCCCAGATTAAGTTCTCTGGATATTTAGTTTCTTTGTGCTGCATTGAGAGAGTAGTTAAAGATATTCGAGTTTGATTACTATATTATATTAATGGAAAAGAAACATGCTGTACATATGTACTGTACAAATTGTAAAATCCTAAATATTTGCACAACACTGGTCATTGAGTTTCAGTCAAGATGTGGAGTATACATTTTACTGTATTTCATTTTAATAAAGGGCTGAAGTTTCAGTCATTGCTATTTTCTTGAGTAAGTAAAACCTTGGAATTAAAGAAAACCAGAACAATAGATCAAAACTATTCTTCAAGGGGAGCAAAAGAGTGATACAGCCACAGTAAAATGAAGGTGTCTCAAATAATTTCTGTAGTTGTCATCAGAATAGTGACTAATTTTAAGAAGGCTATATTAGCTATGTGACTCGGAGAATTCTGTTGGATTATTTAGATTTTGTTTCATAAAGATAGTGATTAGTTTCTTTATTCCAAATGCCATCATTGATCATGAGTATTTTATTTATTTGTCTCATTTAAAATTAGGTATGATAAGTTTTTAATTTTTACATTTGAGTTAAACTTATAACAGTAAATAAAAGATATAGATAAAAATATGATATTTAGTACTTACATCTGAAGTCTTGTCTTCAAGATTTTGCACTCGTAAAATCCAAGTCTATGTCAAAAATAATCCTAATTCAATATAATGATAATTTGGTCTTAGAATATATATTTTTGTAAATTTAATTATCCAGCTTAGAATACGAAACTTGTATAATTTGTATGGTTTTCTAACTAATATAGAAATGGCTTAAAATAATTACCATATCTCGTCAAACAGAACTCCAACAGCAGCATTCAAAGAACATGATGCCAAAATATTCAGTACTGCTTAACTCAAGGTCTTTAGACCCAGTAGTTGTCATTCAAGTGAAATCATCACTTTCAATTTATTTCAAATAAGTTTTGAAAGCAGGATGCTCAGACGTTTATCAATTTTCAATCTTTCTGACTTCTAGCTATAAGAAACTAAAAGGATATAGTGTGTTAGATGTTAAGGATTATACTTAAATGTAAATTCATTCTCTTGTATTTGTTGTCCTACAGACTAAACATTTCTAAAGTGAGGAAAACAATAGTTACTAAAATATGGTGATTATGCACTTACTTTCATATTTCTGCTGTCAGGAACAATAAAAAAAACTTTTATTTATTTATCTAAATATCTTAATTCATATTTTTACATATTTGCAAAATTAAGGCATACTCCATTTCCTTATGTATATAACATGTACATTCGCTATAGTTGATTTAATAGTAAGGATAGGTATAGCTGTACTATAATGTATGCCAATCTAATACAGCACAACAGTGAAAATGATTTTGAAAAATCTCACTGTTAACAGAAATCTTGCACTTTATGTTCCATATGAAAATACAATATAAAATTGTAGTAGAAGTACAAAGAACTATCAAAACTGTATAAGAACATTGGAAAAAAACTGATGTTATTACATAGTGGTGTCACAAGCTAAAAGCATATTATAAGTGTGTTATGTAATTTGAGGTTTGTATTTGCTAATTTTATTACTTTGATGACATAAATTATGAAAAAAAAAACTGCAAATTTTGTATTTAAAACCGCTAGAGGGCATATTGTGCCAAAACATACTAATGTTGTGAGTTTTAGTAAAGGTTATATTAAAACACAGTATTTGATACCCATTAGATAATATTATTGTATTGGTATTTGCCATAGAGATGTCTTTCATATAATATTTTTATTATGATATATGGTATATAGTTTGGGAAATTTTTCTATTATGTTTTGTATGATATCACAAACATTTTAGGTAGGATAGGTTGAATGAAAAAAGATTTGTGATTTTTTCTTTTGATATATATCTTTGGAGTTCAAGTTTTACTTAACCATTTCACCTTCATTCTGTAAATGTTAAAAAAACTCAGAGAAACATCAATTTTGGTATGTCATGTGGCATGTTGAATGCAGCACTGGTTTAAATAGATGTTTGTGAAGTCAAAATACTAAGTCTATAGTTTCATACAAATTAG
>NW_013666640.1:243769-247992 GCF_000517525.1 Limulus polyphemus | reverse complement strand
CATGAAAACTATAACAAGCACAAAATTGTTATGAGGTCGGTCCCAGGGACCGAGCCTGGGTTGAAAGAGTTAATAAGCTCCTTCCAAAAACATGGAATGCCCTAAAAACAAAACTAAAGACAGGCCTCAAAATTAGCAGTGGCTATCTGGCAAAAAGCCAGGAGGTTTTAATATGCAGCTAAATAATCAGGCATGGATAAGAATATTCAAATCAGTTGCAAAAAATTATGTAAATTATTAAAAAATAATTAGCTGGAAACCTACAATCTGATGATCAGTTATAATCGATTGATAAGACTTTGACTTTTTGTTAGCTGTTCTCACACATCTTTCAATGGGATTCCCCAGGTTTAAAATAGTAAGTAAAAATAACTTGTTAATGTGGTGTTTCAGGTTTTTTTTAGTACATAATTTGTTATTTCTTGTTAGGAAACTTTATTATCAAAAACATATATTTAAAAAATTGGTGGTAAATATGAAATTGAAAATGCAACATTTATTAGATATTGACATCAGCTGAGTAGTTATATCTGCTAAGAATATGCAACTCTTAAATCTTTTACAAGGTGGAGAAGTTAGTAAGCACAGAAGACCAAGCATTTAAAAAATAATAGAATAGGAAATTTTGTGAATGTGTGATTTATGATAACACATTGACAGAATTAACCCTGTGTGCATAGGTAGGGTCAAAATGCACATGTCATGACCTTTTACATTGTGCCGTTCAACATTGTATAATATATTTAATGTCAGAGTTATGAATAATTCATTTTATCCTACCTTGCTGATTTAGCAAAAATTCATGGTATAGGAGAGTAAGTATCAGATAAAATATACAGATACTGAAAAAAATCTATACATTTTCATTTTGGAGGTTCCAAAGGTTATGCAAGTGCAATACACAAACTTAACAATTGTCAAAAGTATCTTTATTTTTCATGTGAACATAATCTTGCACTCACACTCAGTGTGAATCAGACTGATGTCTTCAATTCACAGACATGTCTTGAGTACAGTTATTTTTGAAACTCAACTCACTTTTTGTGTACAACAGATTTGTACATTTTGCTAAAAGTTGCCACATTTTGATTTAGATACACACAGTAAATTTGGAATTATGACCAACATTCCTTCTCCAATACAGAGTTGATCTAATGGACAGAGCCTGCACACAATGAGTTAACAAAGGTATCAGTAACTATGATCTACACTTTCTCATAGACTAAATAAAAGGTTATTAAGTTTCAGATCTTGTTTGAAAACATAAATCCATTTATAACAAAGAGCAACATATATAAATAAATACCTTTTCGGTAAAACTGTTTTGATTAAGTGATTGCTGAATTACAGGGATATAACTAAAAGTAAAATATTAAATTGGATCTGTTGGGTAGTAGCTTGTTAAAATGAATTTTGTGTATAATGCCTCATAAAACAAAGGCTTTTTAAGAGTAGCAAACAAAAAAGTATGAACATTTTCAAAGAAACACAAAAAGGAGTAACATTTATGCAAAACCTGCACAATGATATTGTATGTCAACCTATATCTAATTTTTCAACCTGAATGTGTAAAATTTAAACTTTTTGATGTTTTCTTATGGTGGATTTAATGTATTTTTAAGAAAATGTCAAATCTTGTAAATGTTTGTTTTTTCCCAAATGAAAACAAACTTTAGTAATATTTGTGTTCGCTGATCATACATTTATTTTCAGCATCTAAAAAAATTCTCTTGATTATTGTTTCTCATGAATTTTTCAATAAAATTCAGATTAAGAAGAAGTGATTGTTATTAATAAATTTTATATGGCATTTTAATTGTAAAATATAAAATTTATATTTGTATGTAAGATTACTTTAAATTTTATGTAAAAATCTGAAATAGAGAGAATTAGTAATTGAAGCACTGCTTGAAATTGTGAGGTGTATTTAAAACACAATATGGTTTTCATGGTTTTAATTGGAAAAGATACAGCACTGATTAACTAATTATTTATGCATATTTATTTTGGACAGCATAAATACTGTTGTGATCTGAGAATTACAAATGTAGCTTCGTGAAAGGTGCAAATTTTGTTCATGGATCTATCATATGATACACGTTTGAATAACAAAGTCTTAATAGCATTATGCATATTCTAGGTATATCTCTGATTGTCATTTACATGTAAGTCATTGCCTGTTGTTATATGTTTGATGTCCTCTTTATAATATTGGGTCCATCATTGTCAAAATTAGCATTTCTGAAGGGTAATGGATGACACATTGAAGTCCATTATCAATCAAATAACATGACCTGTAAGCTCTAGTCTACTATCATGTGAACTGACAGTGATACCTATACATGAATTCCACTCGTCCCTGGTTGATTGTTATTTAAACCATTAATTAAAGCCTGTGTATGTTACACCCACTTTCCTGCCAGCCTATTAAAAGAAAAAATTAAAGCTTAGGACAGAAACAATTGTTAAAATAAACTATACACTATTAGTTATCATCAAACTTCTAGTTCAAACAAATATAAACCTGAAAGTATACAGCAAGTAATTTTGTCAGATGTTATTCCATTCAGTCTCCTCCCACTCTAATTTCATTTAACATCACATTTACTATAGTTCCTAAGAGACCTTTGTTCCAATCAACATTTCTTTAAGAATAGATACATGTACACAAAAGGAACATACTAAGGCCTGCTAAGTAGTATGATAAGCTACTCTTTTATACAGTAGTAATGTTGGTAGAGCTGGGTGATTGGTGGTGTTTGGTAATCAATTAATTGGTAGGCTCATTAACCAGTTACATTTGCTTAATCGATTATTACACATCCTCTACAACTCCCCCCCCTTCTGCACAAGCAAAAAAAAAAGGTTGTATGCTATCTTTGTAATTTTTCAAATACTGGTACTTTCATTTGCATTGATTTTTTTTTCTAATTTTCAAATTACTCTTTGTTTCATGTGATAGACATCTTCTGAAGCTCACCATTTGCACATTTTGCAAAAGACATTTTTTTCTCTAAAAAAGATTTTGCTAACATTTTTTTTCGAAGGTGATCTGGACATTTCCCACTTGGCAAATGAATTGCTAATGTCGACAAAATGTCACAGTTATATTTGTTTTAAAATATGCAGTAACTCCATACTAAACTTCTGTAAGTCAAATATAATTATCAGTAATGAAAACATGGTTTACAATCACCAATAAGGGTAATAATGAGTACACTGGAATGGGTGTCAACTGCCTGTTATAGAAAAAACACTAGTGTACAGGATGAAGTTTCAAAAGTCTGTGGTCTACAGGTCTAATCTATCAAAGGGTAATCATTTTTTAAATTTAAAACAGAGCACAATTGCAATTAGAAATAATTAAGTAACCATTTATTGAATTTATTTATGTATGTTGTTTGAATAGGATAAACATATATAAAAATATTCACTAAAGATTTGAGTCATAAGAATATTTGCAGTCACCTACCTGCTAAACAGTAAACTTAATCATCTGGTTTGATGACCATTTTATATTATTTGGTGAACAGAAACCCCATGTTTACAAATTGCAAATCAACGAAACTATAGTATATCTGTTAAAAAGTTAAAACACTAATTTTGAACAAAGAGCCAAACATTAACAAAATAACTTTATTAAACCTTAAGCAATCATTGGTCATGTGATTTGTTTTATACTGTATGTATATTCCTGTGTAGGTAAACTACTTGTACTTGGTGGTGATAAAAAAATTCTCCAAATATTGTGTTAAACTTGTAATAAAGTTTTCTTCATTTCCTGTTAAACACACACACATATCTAAACTGTAAGTTTACCCTATCTCACATTATTTGTTTTTTTTTATTGAAGAAAATTTCTGTAGATTTCAAAGAGAGATAATTTAACACACAAACACTTTCACAATTCACAAGCAAATAGAAACTACAAAAAACCTCTTAATCCTTCCTGTTATAAATAGGTCAGGTAACTCTCATCAAATTTCAAAAATAAAATTAGTGAAAGAAATTGTTTGAAATTTGACAGGAACTTTCAATGCTAAAGAGATATACTTGTTAATGAATAGTGTGTGCCAGTTTTAAAATAACCATTGAGAGATTGTAGTTCAAAATTAGCTTTTTCTATTGGTTATAAACACCTATGACATATAAATATATGTCGCTTGTAATCTGAAGTCTTACATATTGAAGGTGGGTGTGACTACTGTCAGGAGGTGAATATA
>NW_013666640.1:234600-242927 GCF_000517525.1 Limulus polyphemus | reverse complement strand
TTATTTTTCTAAAGGTTTCTTTTGAAATATAGAAATTAGATCTTATATAATATAAAACTTTGGATTATAACATACATGATAATGGTAATTTCATTAGAATATATTGATAGTAAATTTGTTTAATTAAATTTTGAACGTAACTCAGTAAAACCTTGTGACTTGCACAGAAAGGAATTTAAAGAGTGCACAGTACTGAAAGGGTTAAAACTGTATATTCCAAGATGATAAATTGCTTCTTTACACAGTTTAGCTATCTTCCTCAGTGTGTCTGTCAAAGAGATTTTCAAGGCACTAGCCTTGAGACAACTTCCACCTTATTTCACATGATTTTACATGATTTGTGCCATTGCATGATAGTGTCATCATGCAAGAAAAGCCCTCCATCAACAGGTAGGTGACACACTTCTATGTGCACTAACTTCCACTTTGCATTTGTACTTACGATTCTTCATTCTTCTAAGCACTTTATTGTATAGATGTGTTTAAATTTCTTGTCTGTTTTCAAGTTATTGAGATTTGATTTGTTTTTTCTTTATTTTTAGCTTTTGTTTCAAAAACTTTAAATTTTTATCATGAATTCTCAAATGATGTTGATTTAGTCTTGAGTGTGGGAGACATTGTTGACACTTAGGCCTTAATTCTGGTATAGCTCTTGGAGGCTCACTGTAGCTATTGTTCAGTGTATTGTGGATTACCATATGCTGAATGGGCCTCTTACTCCTGTCTTGTTGACCAAATTTCTTTCTCCTTAGTCAGGAATAATCTATTAGACTATGAACTTTAACTGATTTGCTTTGGGTATTATTTTACCATTTGTAAAATTACCTTAACTTTTCAACTTCTTTTTTGGATTTCCTCAGATATGTTCCTTTCCATCTCTTTTGCCTGTATTCTTTAATATTTTTCATTTTATCACTTTCTGACCTATGATTCTTGGGTTTATTTTGTTTTATCTCCTTGTTATTAGCTTTTATGCTACTTCCTTGATTTAATAACTCATGGCTAAATGCCTCATCCCCCTCATGTTTATGACTCCTTTTGTTCTGATTTGTAGACTTTCTTCCCATCCTTTTCCTGATTCCCTGTCATTGATATCTATCTGGCCAGTTTGGAGATCAAGCCCTTTACCTTCTATTTTATTTTCTAGTTCCTAATTTTTGCATTTTTTGTCTTTTTCTCTCTACCCTTCAATATTCCCTCCCCTAACCTCACCTTTTACCTGATGTACTTCTTAATGCTTCTGATGGCTTTTACAGACATTCATTCTCTTCTCTGTTTGATATCTTCCACTTCTTCTGCTTTGTCCCTCTGTACTTTGTTCCTTTGATGTCAAGACTTTTTGGGTCAAGTTACATTCCTCTCTACTGTACCCCTTCTTGTGTACTTACTATTCATTTGGCTCCCATTTGTTACCCATATTTCTTCAGTGATATTCCTTCCCCTGTGTGCCTTGATCATATGTTATTTGACTTTTGTCCTCATTATCTTCCAGGATATTTTCCTCTTTCTTAACCTTGCCTTTTACTTCTATTTCTCATCTAGATAATTCTCCTTCCCACCTTTCCATTTTGAATTCCATGACTCCTTCTTTTTTCTTATTCCGTCTACCAGAAGTCATTCGTCACTGTTGTTGCTATTGGCCACCACCACACACGTTTCTTTTGGCACCTTTCTCTTTTCCTGCTGTTGGTTTTAATTTTTCCACCAGTCATTTTCCATTTCTCTACTTCCTTGCTCCTCTTTTCTTTTCTTCCCATTTCCTTTTCTTCTCCCTCCAACCCCATCAGTGGTATTTTTTCACCTGGTCTGTGGTTGATGTGTTGTACACCTTCTTATACATTTCTCTTGGCCTGTCCTCCCTTTGTTTTTTCTGTCCTGTCCAATTTTTTTTATCTTCTCATTTCTTGCTCTTCCCTTCAACTCAGCATCGGCCCCTCTTGTAATCATGAGGGTCTTTGCTTGCCATATTCACAACCTGGGGCTGGTATCACTTTTCCTTGACTATTTATATCTGTTAATCCATTCTTCTTTTCCTACCACCCTTCTTTTGAGGTGGCTACTTGGTTAGTGGGGACTAATCTTGGGATCTAAGTCCTTTCTCGTACCTGCTCTTTGTTGGTACTTTTGGGCATTTTCTTCTATCGTCTCAACTGACTTCAGCCTACATTCTTCACTTGTGATCTATGACATACCTGGTTACCAGGTTTTACTCCTCCTGTTCTCTCCTTTCATGAGAGGTTCTTTCAGTTTTGGAAACTCTGGATTCCCTAGAACTCCTCATTCCTTTTGGGCATGCCTTCACATATCTGAAACCAGATCTTTCCCTTCTTCAGTGCTTCTCTCTCTGATTAAGGTATATTTTTTGGTGAGGACTTGGATTTTTGACATTTGGACACTGAATAGAAGTTCACTCCACATCAGCGTGCTCAACCTTCTTGCTCTTCATCGGGCATGTTCCCATTCCTGCCTCTACTGATGATTCACTTGGTCATATTCCACTCAGCCTTTTCTATGGTCTTTTCCTGTTCCAACCATCCTTATAGCTACTGTTCTAGGGCCTATTTGTTTTGGGCTTTAACCGTACACTCCTGAGCATGTTTACATCCTTTGCCAGGTGTTTTAATCTTGGTGGCAGACCACCTCTCTCTCAGTGGAGTAGTGCCTACACCTCCAGACATTCTGTGGGGCATACCTTTGGTTTAACATGTCTATCTTGGATGATTTTCTACCCTTCTCGACTACAGGTTTCCTCTCTTATGGTTCTCTATTCCTCATTCTTAGGCTTTGGTGGTTGATTTCTCAACCAGTCCTGGTCTTACTTCTTTCTCTGTACCTACTTCCCTATTCATCTCCTCCTTCTGGGCCTCAGATTTGTACACTATTCTCCTTTTTGGGCTCTATTGTTGGCACCTCTTAGGCCCCCTTAGCCTTGGTCAACTTGAGATTTTGACTCCCCCCTTCCTATTCTCGTTATCCCCTCTCTCTCTTGCTTCTCACTCTTTTACTTCACTTCTTCATAGAGGGATATTCACCCTCACACGTGAAACTTGCCTGATCTGTTACCTATCAGGCCAAATTTTCCACTGATGTGGCATTATTCCCATCACATTCTTTTTTTATTCCACTGTACTTGTGTATCACCATCTGTGGTGGGTCTTTTGTCATTGGTCCTTCTGCCACCCATTTCTTCCTGGCAGTAAATCTATGCACCACCATTCTTATCTGATTGTTTGTCATTGGATTTTTGGTGTTAGCCTTTCCTAATTTTTGGGTGGCCCTGTCCATGGTTTTTCTCCTTTCCTGGTGCTTCTTCCCTTGTCCTCTCTGTTGTGTTCTGCTCCTTCATTATCCTTCATCCTTCTCACCTAACTCTATTGCCTAATTGAGACCTTGACCCTTTCACAATTTTACATAACCTTATAACCACAATGTAACCATGGTGGTATACATACTGTAAATTTGAAAGTACTTAGTGTATCATCATGAAATTTGGCAAGCTTTCAGTAAACATTAAATGTCTTTGTAGACAAATAAATCCAAATTTTTAATTAGGTATTTTTACTAAAAGACAAGAAATATGGTACTTACCTGGGTCTTCTTTTTTTGCTGTCGACTGAAACATAAGCCTACTTTTTATACTAATGGTACTACTATGCTAAATAATTTTTTCTTTAATTAAATACTACACCTAAGAACACTGAACAATAATATGCAAAAAGCAAACAATTTGCTATAACTATCTTAATTTTGTTGGTTTTCTAACTATGTGATAAGATCCTTATAAATTCAGCTAACTTGTTGATTTGATTTCCTTGAGAAATAACTTTAGAACTGAAGGCAATGTAGAAAATTTTCTGTATGGGAAAACAATGTAATATAACATGTCATTTGATAGATTAAAATATTGGCTTTCTATTGGTTATAAATGATATAGTATAAAATGTCAGAGAAAACTGTTGGAAATTTTTGAAAGAGAGGATGTGACAGGTGAGCATGGCAGGTAGGTCTTATTTTCTAGTTTATGGCTCCATAAACAAATAAGATTGAAAGCTACAAAAATTTTGCTTTGCCTGAGAAATAAATGTTATAATGCTTAATTTACATTACATTCCATAATTCTTGGAGGGGTGATAAATAAATTTGAAAAGAGGGAAGACTTAGAAATGTCACAATTCTCATACTAGGGGAGGGATTGAGGATTTTAAAAATATTTCATTATAAAATTATGAACTTAAAACTTAAATAATATTAAAATTTGATTTAATAATTATGTTTTGGCACCAAGTTTATTCATATAGATTGATAATATAATAATTAAATTTTGAGTGTAACTATAAAAGGTGGCCATGTGAAATTGTTTTTGTCAACTAATACTAGTATTTCTCTATTTTTGTCTAAAAGAAAAAAAAATATTGAAAGTGTAAATTTTGTATTTTGATGATGAAAATAATGCTTTCATAAGTTCATCCACCAAGTTCAATTTGAAAGTAACATTTTAATTTTTGATCAGCTTATATGTAAGAAGGCTACAAATGTTTTCTGCTGGGGTATCCTTAGTTTCTCTGATTTTCCTCAGAGAAGCTTGCAAAAATGGGAGGATTCATCAGATACTATATTACAGAGAGTGCTTGGATTTTCTCTGCATATGACTGAGTCTTAATCAAAAGAAAGTGCAAACAATCATAATCTTTATTAAGAATTACTCAAATTCTAAATCAGGCTAAAGATTGTGATATGCACATTTTGACTTGCCAATTTCTGAACGATTAATGAGGTTTTGAATGATCTTGTGCATGCCCCATTTGAGGCATCGACTTTCTGGCTTTTGTACAGCCCTTCTCTTCTGAATTGTTTCCTCCTACTTCTTACCTACGATTACAGTTGTTCTGATGTCTTTCATTTAGATGCTTCTTGCACCCATTTCTACTACACTTATCTGTTCCTTTCTGTCTTGGACTTCGACTGCTTGGTAGGAACACTATATTTCACTTCTATCTCTCTTCCATATCTTGCCTGTTGGACTGTTTGTATCTGACTTGACTCCTGTGTCCTGTTTTTTGTGCCTTATCATGGACCTTTCCCCTGAGGGGTCCCTTTCTTTGTCTTTATCCTGGTACCCCTCTTTTTTCTATGGGCCTTTTTCCTTCTTCCATTATGGGATGGGTCCATTAATTCCTCCATCGGCGTATTATTCTCTGGATGTGAATACAGACAGACTATTTCCTTTTTTTTTTGTCATTTGATTTTGATTTTTTTATTTCTTATATTTCTTTGATGGACTGTTGATGAGTTCCTCCAGGTGGGCATGTGGACTCTCTCCTGCCATTCATCTCCTTCTCTACACTTGTTTTATCTCCTAATGGTTTTTGGCTTCTACAGGTTGCCATTCTTCAATTACCCCACCACCTTTGAAAATAATATGTACTATTTCTCTTTCAGAGCCCTTCTTTCATTACATAGGATTCCACCAGGTGTTAGTATTGCCTTCCATCGTAGACTTATCCAAAGCCTGCATCATGTCAGGATAATGGAAAGTACTCATACCATCCATCCTGGCTCTACATGTGCCCACTGTGAGATGGGGTATTCTGCAAGATCACTTGAGGTATCCTCGTGGTATATAAATATCTATATTCATTCTTTTGTTTGATTAAGCCTGTACCTATTCCATGAACTGTTATGGAAAATGCCAGCACCAGGGAGGTGTTCTGCCCTCTTCTGACTCATACTTGCTGGTTTTTAAAAATAGGGCTTCATGGTCACTCATTGCATGTCCAGTGAAATAATTTTCCAGATTGAAGGACAGATGGGGATCTGGGCACCTCCTCTGGTTCTTCCCTACTTGAATTCTCCCCCTCCCCTTTTGTTGAGTGGAGCATAGGAGACCCTTGCCATTTACCAGTTCCTTGCCACAGGGATGGTGGACCATGAAAGACTCCCACCCTATGGAAATCAACTGCTGAGGCTAGAACAAGGAGTACCAATATGGTGAAAAGTGGGGTGGTGGTGACACCATTAGTGTAGTGTGGGACACCTCTTATATAAATGAAGTATATCACTCATGCTACCCATGCTTTACTCTTGCAGCCAGAGTCTGTTCAGTAGAGTTGAGGTGAGCACACAAGGTACAGTCTGAATGTGCTCCAACCACACTACACATAGTGTGCAAGTACTTGGGCAGTCTCTTTTTAATTTTGCCAATCCCTGCAACATAAGTTTGATTTCTGTGCCTCTTCCCTTTTCTTATATGGGTGAAGAGTATTCCCTGGATGAGACAAACTGTGGACTCCCTGTAGAATCCCTGCCATTGGGTGTCACACCCCATGGGCATCCTTTGGAATCTTTCTGAAGGGTGCTCATCTAGGTAGATTTTGCAATGGACCCTCCAGCATATCAGCATTCGGTTTTAGCTAATCTGTGTGAGGAGGTGAGTTATTGTCTTGGAAGTAAACATTTTCCTTACCTTAAAATGTATTTCTGATAGGTACCTCCTCGCATATTCCCATCCATCCTCCCCACTTCTGGTGCACATTTTTAATTGCCTCATCAAAGAATGAAGGTTAATGAGTGCAAGTGCATAGAGGGAGGTTGTGAGCATGGAGGTGTGTTGCCCTCATTTTGGTGGAAAGTTTGTCACATGATGATATCATCATGCAGTGGTGCAATTTGTGTAAACTCGCATGAAATTAGGTGAAAGTTGCCGCAAGGCTAGTGTCATTCAAATCTCTTTAGCAGACATTCTGAGGAAGATAGCTAATCTGTGTATCTATCAGAAATACATTTTTTTAGTAAGGAAAATGTAAACTTTACTATTATGAAATCATATTTAAGTTTTCTTGAGCTGTTTTCATGGTTGTCATATATAAAAGTAAGTGTATATAAGGGAGAGTTTCCAAAAATGGAAAGAGGTGGGTGGGGTGCCATTGTGTTTGATTTATTACACAAGTAATATCTTAGCAAATTGAAAAGATAAGAGGCTCTTTTTTTATATTATAGCTTGTCAATATTGGTATTTTGAGTTTCTAATTTGTATGAAACTATAGACTTAGTATTTTGACTTCATAAACATCTAATCTGAACCAGTGCTGCATTCAACATACCACGTGACACAAAAATTGATGTTTATCTGTGTTTTTTAATGTTTGATTTTAAATTAAGAAATTGAGTAATATATAGTACTAAAATTTAAATTATAATCTACAGTTTGATGCCAAACTTATTGACATAAATTTATGAAATAGTAGTTCAATATAATTTTGAGTGTGAGTCAACAAATGAGATGACATGGCCTTTCACCCTTGATCCATCTCGAAAGGGTTAAATGCTTTGTAACCAACCAAGGGAAATGAACTATCATAACTCATTTTATTTTTTAGGCACATGAGTACTTGGTCAAAGTAAAAACCTAGTATTTTTTTATTCCTGTTTGGTTCCTGTTTCTCCCAAACTTGTTTACCCTGTCAACTGTGGGGGTGTTGTATTTCTTTATTTGTTATGGCAGAGCTACTAAGATTGCTACTGTTACTAATTTTGAATTTCTTACTCGAGGGAAAGCAACCAGCTGACAGTGCCCACTGCTAACTCTAAGGCTGCCTTGTTGTTAAATAAAATGTAAATGTAATGTTTTTTAAATATTTTTGTGTCTAATCTATGTTGCATAACTGTATTATTTAATGTAGAATAAGATGTAAAATATGTTCTTACATTATGTTACATTGTAATTTGTAGTTTGTGTAACTATTTGTTAGCATTAGATAAGTAATAAATTTTATGCAAGTTTACTTACTGACAATAATTATTTTTACAAGTTAGTTACCTACAGCTTTTACATTGAGGAATTTTTATTTAAACAGTTATGACATTTGGATCACTGGTGCTATCATTTTCAAGTACACAAGTTTTAACAGTAAAGATAGTTTTTGTTTTTTAATTACCATTGAACATTATAAAAACTAGCATATAGCCTTTAAAAATGATGGGGCAAGTACTACCACCCCTCACCCCATAGTATACCCTAATCTCACATTTCATAGCTAATTGAAGTAAATAAATTTTGCAAAAGAGAGAAAAGTACAGTTGAGGCAGTCAAACATTGGTAAATTCCTTTGTGAACCATTCATGAAATTAATTTGTGGCATATTCATAGAATAAGTATTGGTAAAAATCAGTTAAAATAACAATGTCTAATATATAGAAAAGCAAGTGTGTTTTCGTAACACTATGTTCCAACAATAGCTTTTTTGTTATGCTGCTTAGCAAGAAAAGTGTAACCTAATATTGTTGTTAGTTTATGTACTGAAAGTATAAAATGAAATGTATAGACAACG
>NW_013666640.1:228054-234590 GCF_000517525.1 Limulus polyphemus | reverse complement strand
TAAAGAGGTGTGTTTTGTATTAAAAATGTTGGTGATATAACAGAAAATAGCTTAATTCAGAAATGATTTAAGTTGAAAATTGAATCAATATTTTCACTTTCATGGTAAATTTTATGCACTTGGCTCTAGGCGATGTGATCCCACACTACGATTTTACTTTGGGCTTATTATGCCAAAACTCAATATGGTTATTTGGTTTCATGGCCCCCTTGCACCCTGGTCACTTTAATCATAATGGGCAGACAGTGATCAAACTATTTTATTGGGATAAATGCATTTTGGCTTTTATGATTCTTCTGATTTCGAGAAATCAAGCATGATGTCACCTGGCTTTTATATAGGTTAGGTATATTTGAATTAGGGAATTGATAGTGGTTACTTATATATGTGCATATAAATACGTAGCTATAAATTTACTTTTTTTACATTGTGTATGTGTTATGTTTGAAACACCACATCTCTTACTTACCTGAATTTCTTTTTTGTTGAAAGTTGTGGAAGGTACTGGCAATTCTGGAACACCCAACTTTTTGATCATGGGGCAAATACTCGCAATGCAGTATTCTTTATCCACTTAGTCATGCCAGGTTTTTAACCATTTGATAAATTAAACATGTAAATGTACTAATCAATTTACAATAAACAGTAACAAGATGATAGATTGTTACTTGAAAATTTGAATGTTATATACGTAGTTTTATTAAGATAACTAAGCAAAAACATGATATGAGGTAGTAGAAGCAAATTTATATGCCGTTATAAAGACGTACTCTATTATCAGTTCTGTATAAATAAGCTGTGATTGTAATATGGCTTTCATGAGGCTTTGAGTAAAAATAGTCTCTGGAAACGACCTCAATCCAAAAATGTGTAGATAACATAACTAGATGTTTATATGTAGTGATGTTTTCACCCTTGTTATTCACCTGAGCAAGTTTCGTAATGAATCTGTCCACAAAACAAATCTTTGATAGAGACTTACTTGGATTATATCAGGCAAAAAATCCATATTGTAATGATTGTAATAAATGTATATTAAAATACTTTGAAAGATTGTTGTTTTTTTTCATTCCACCCTTATTTTGCAAATTTTTTGTTAGTAAGCTTTAGTGGATAGCTTATTGTATGCCACTTCCCTATTTTTTTGTATAAATTTTATGTTTTAGCTTTCCCAAGTTGCAGAGTTTGAAACTTTTTACAGCATGCTTCTATCAGTTTATTGATGGCAACACAAGTATTCTTTTCTGAGTAACAGTTTCTCAAAGTATCAATCTCTCACAGTACTAAATATATTATTATGTTATGAATTTGGTAGTTTCCAGTATGGTATCTAACCTACCCTCACATAATAGCTTCTCTTGTTCAGTGCTGCCCCCTATATGCTCACCACTAGCCTTGAAACCCCACATTCAACACGTTTCTACTGTGTCTTCACATGCAAGTCATGGCGGCTCTTCCACCTCCTCCTCCCAATTTGTAACTGTTCAGATACTTCTCTCATGGGTTGAGGGGGGGGGCAGGTTTGGAGCATCAGGAGGTTTTAGGTTGTTGGTTTCCTATCAAGACGATCATGCGTATCTACATCTTGGAGTTACTGGCTCTCCATTGGGCTATGGATCATTTCCTTCCTTCTGTATTAGGCATATTGGTCATGATTGATTCCATCAATTCAATAGTTGTCTCATACATAATTGACACTGTTCACGTTCTCTCTGTTTCTTAATGTTAGACCTACTCTTTTGGGCCCATGCTTTTCACACATGCCTCATTTTGTGTCATGTTATGGGTGCATTCCATCTGGTTGCAGTTCGTTTTTCTTGTCCTGACCAGATCCTCCTCACAGAGTGGTCCCCAGACCCTCAAGTTTTCTAGTGGCTCTACACAAAATGGGGTACTCCTCAGTTAGATGTTTTTGTTACATATCACAACACTATATTACCCCTGTTCTGGTCCCCAGTGCCTCATACCCTGGCTGTGCATAAGTCAGGACTGGATCAGCCTGTACCTATATGCCTACCTGCTGATCCATTTCCTATCCAGGGCATTATCATCCAGTCCACTCTAGGTCGAGTGCTTCTGGTAGTACCTTTTTGGCAATCGTTCTCCTCGCTCAGTGTTATAAATAGTGAGACCACCCTTTGGAAGGTCTTGGTCTCGATATTTTACAGGTTTCAGAAATGAGACTGGCTAAATTTAAAAGTTTTAATAGTATTAAACCAGTCACTTACCTAGAATTCTTAATTGGTAAATATCAGTTATGCAGCAGTTCATACAAGTCATGGTGTAGCATCAAAGATGTAGTAAAACCCCTTGGTACTATACTTATGCAATGATGTTTATAGTGCTTCCCTTATTTTTGTTTGTCACCAACTGCCATATTGCCTGTGTGCCAATCCACAGTTATAACACGTGATATTCAAAACTAACTGCTACTATACATTGCATTATGCATAAGCTTACTACACATCGTCTGGTGCACATATTTACATCAAACAGTAGCAATTATCCCTGATATTCAACATGTCTAGTAGATCTGTTGTGATCCTGTTTGGCTTCAAAGATCATAAAGAATTTACTGGCAACAATACTTTTTTATTCTTATCTGCTGACCTTTTTTATTTTTTTTCATAGGAGGAGAATTAAAACAAAGACTGTGGAGGTTAACATGTAAAAGATTTGTGGTTAAGATGTTAATAAAGTTTTTTTGATTCATGTTATTTTTATTCTTTATTTTTCATTATGTAATTTATTACAAGGTCTCAGTCTTGGACCCCTAAGGTCTCAATCTTGGACATTGAGATATTGATTACAACACTCTCTTTGCCCTATAATTTTGCTGGATTGGGATCTCCACACCCTTACTCATCTTCTGTGTACTGATGTTGCATTCCATCTGTTGCCATTTCCACATGATAGTTCAACTGCATATTGGTAAGTTTACTTTTCTCTCTCTCCTACAGGGTCATGTCCCTTATAGGTAGTGGATCCCCCTAAGTGGAGAGTGGTGCTTGTCCAGGTATACTTTTTCGCTGTGAGCTGCAAAATCTGCACTAAACGGCCTATCACAAAAAGAGTATATGGTCAGGAATGGTTTGCTTTTCAAATTAGGGTTATTGTGGTCACCCATTGCACAGTCTTCAGTGTGGCGTTTCTCTGAACTCTCCACTGCATTTGCCCACCTCCCCACATTCCTTCTGCAAGTGGAGTACGGAAGTCCTTACCACTTACCAGTTCGTAGCCGCTGGGGTGGTGGACTATGGAGGCTTCCTCCTTAATATGCTCAATCCCATTCAGCAGGGAGTAGGGTGGAACACCATCACCTTTTATAGATAGTGTAGATCCTCCCACTGACTCATAAACTGGAGTAGATCCACCAAAATGAAGTTTGCCCCACCGGTTGAAACCCCTCATTCTATCATTGCTCAGATGCCAGTTCCTGGACAGTAGGTTTTTGATTGGAGCTGGACCAACCAACACAAGTCCTCACACATATGTTGGTAGGGAGCCCTTGTCCCACCACATGCACAATGTACTAATTGGTTGGGGTATTCCTGGCACACCCCCTCCATCAAGCTGAGGCTTGGGAGTTCAGTATTGAAGAAGCTGGACTGACTGACAGGTGCTGTGGTTGGTTGGGTATCCCTAGCATACCACTTGTAGGTCGCCACTCATAAGTTCTGGTAGTGCATGGGGTTGGACCATTTGGATTTGAGTGAACTACCAAATGGGCACTTTGCTGTCTACCATCCCATGAATGTCAGTTCCTGAATGGCTAGTGTTGGTTGAGGATTTGCATGCATAGGCAGATGGGATGGAACATTCTCTCTTCCACTTCATAGGCTTGATATGAAGATGGTAGGAACCATTCTCCTACCATGTATCAGAAGGTACTTTCCTAATGCTGTCTTGTTTTGTACTGTAGTTGACCCACAGAGTACAGTCTGATGCCCCTAGCCATTCTACACCATGGTACACATTTTTGGCTGGGAACCCTCCATTCTACCATTTCCTGGATGTTAGTTCCTGGGAGTTTGATTTTGGTGTCAAGCTGGACCAATCAACATGTATGCAGTCTTAGATGTACTACACCTATTTTCTGCTCAATTCTGTGACTCTTACTACCTCTGGGCGAGGAGTATACTTGATACAGAGGTGGTGCAGTCTCTCACTGGTGTGCTCCTCTCTCAAGAGAGGTCACATTCCACTGAAATTCTTTTGACACTTTTTGAAGGGTGCTGAACTAGGTCACTTTTGCACCAATCCCTCCAACTTTTCAATGTGGGACTCTAGCTATTATATGAGTAGAGGTAAGATACTGTATTGGAAGTTAATATTTTGCTACACTGAAAATATATTTTCAATTTTATCATTGCATAATGTTTTAAATGTTTACACATTTTATAATTTATCATATACATGTTATTTATGGTTGCACTTTTATGTTTATGTGTATATAGTAATTTATTTATATTGTATCTTCAGTTTTTTGATTTTCATTTATGTAACTTGTGTATTGTTGTCACATGGGTTCTCATTACATATATTATTGTCATGAGTCCTCATTATGTGTATTGGTCTGAAATTTGAACACCATCATATCATTTTGTATACTGATTAGCTTTTATCAAAGGAAGGGAACCTGTGTGAAACATTGTCAACCACATGATAAGTATTTTATACTACACTAACACTGGAGAATTTTTCAACAAATGGTAATCTTACTAGTGATTGTTATATTTAGTATCTTTCTGATTTATAATCAGTATCATGAAGTACAGCATCATTTAAAGAACAGTGCTCCTCTGAGAATTCTTTAAGACATTTTCCAAAACCTTTTATATTAAGTTAACAAAAAATTCCCTTAAAAAAGCTTCAGTTAAAAGCTAAAAAAAGCCTTCTTTTGGCTATAGAACTACATGAGGTTTCAGTTAATTCAGCACACCTTTCATTGTATGGAAAATTATTTTTCAAAACACATTTAAGAATACACAAAATTTGATGAATAATACTGATGTCCATAGGAAAAATAAAGAAATATAAGAGCTTGCTAGATTGAGTACTTATTTTAAAGGTTTATAAACATAAAAAAATATGTATATTATTCACGAGAAAGGGTTTACAGTTACTAATTTTATTTTTTGTTCTGATTTGGGGGGAACATTTGAAAATTTTTGGAATAACCATTTGGTTGAATGCAATTAACTTATGAGTTTACCAATTAATTGATTAGTAAAATCCACTAATCACCTAGTTATAATGTATGTCTAATCAGCATACACTTGTAGCTAAATCATTGCTATAGCTTACAAATTATTGGGTGCAACTGTTTAAATATCAGAAAAGTTATTAGCAATACTTAAGTTAATTGTATTTTTACATCCAAATTTATATTAATAATAATAAAAAAACAATTTCCTTAAGTCTAAAAAACTTAATATGGCTGATAGTAGAAAACCACTAAAACAGATGAAATCAAGTGCAATTATAATGTGTTAGAGTAACTTTATTTTTCTGGTGAAATTTTTGAATGAATGTTGGGCATTATTTGTTAAATCAAATACACTGTAATCTAATCAGACAAAATCATCAACTGTGGGATGACTGGCTTGCAGGTACACATGTATATGCCTGTAGATCAGAACCTGTTCCTGTTGACAGAAAAAAAAACTATGTAGTGTTAAGAAAAGTTTTTTTTGTTAAATGTTTCTATTACTTAAGACTAAACTTGTAATTAGGGATTTCTTAAAACTTGTATTGTAACTAAATTCAAGGTTGCTTATTCAGGAACATTAGTAATTTTGTTATGTTCCCATTATAAAAACAACATTCTCAAGGTTTGTGGGTATGCAGGAATTTTGCATGTTGCTGAGCCCGAGAGGGTCTTTTTTTTTCATATAGTTAGTTTTGTATATCTTGATGTATTTGAGTAGTATTTACTGTTGTAGATAATTTGATTCAAGACTTTGGTTTTAACTAGTATCTGTTTAAAATTATAAAAATCATATAGGAATGTAAAGGTAATTTTTTATTTCTAGGTGGTAGCCCTATAATATTTTATGATTATCTTCAAACAGATACATGAAAGATTATTAATGTTTTAAATGCTAAAGTTTAATAATTTTGGCTCATCACTTCTGAATAGTATTTTAATCATATATTTTTATTAGTGTTTTTAATTAATTAATCCATTATTATCATCATTGGTGAAGTTCTTGGGACACTCACTATTATCATCCATATACAAAAGTAATTATTTTTTGTGATCTTTAAAAAATTTTTCTATACAGATTCTTGTTAACTGTTTCAGTAGCTGAGGATTGATTACTAATCTTTTTTTTTTGTGGCTTGTAAAATGTGATATTCTGTCTGAAACTATTATAATATCTCAGTTTGTCAGTTGGAAGCTTAATGTGTTATCTTGTCAAACTATTTCTGTATTAATATCAGTGTGTAATGTTTAAACGGTTTGAGTTTTAGAACACCTACATGTTTAACCCATTCCAGACGAGTCAGGTGTGAAAGGCCATGTCATGGCA
>NW_013666640.1:184441-227054 GCF_000517525.1 Limulus polyphemus | reverse complement strand
TCAGTTGAAAGCTCAGAATGCCCCCTTAGTGGCTTTCTCAGCCATTTTCATGTGTTAGGATGCCATCTCTTTCTTTTGAACCTAGATTTTAAGGAGGTAGGTTGTGTCTTTAGTCTGGTTGAAATTTCATATTTTTTTCAGACTGAAATACAGCTTAGTTACTAAGCTTGGTAAATTATAGTGGAAATCTATGGTATCGATATAGTAATTTACGATTTTTTGGTTTTTTAACTGTATATATAAAACCTAAAAAAATTCTGTTTGATTACTTTTTGTCTTGTATGGAAACTCAGTGACATTTTGGTCACTACATACATATACTTTGATGGATTTTCTTTTCCATTGTAGTAAAAAATTCAGTAAAAAACCTCTATCAGCCTTTTACCATAATACATTTTATGAAACTATATGGAATAATCATCACATCATTTCTAACCAATTTTTATCAACAAATATGCTGTTGGTTTATACAAGTTACTTCTGCATTACTCCTGAGATTGACATCTACATGTAATAACTTCTGTAGATTGTTTTCAAGAGGTGTATCATTTAACTGAATGACATTTGCTGTCTGTGGTAATTTTGAGTTCTTTGTAAGACAACTTATTCTCTACTTTTTTATTTCACTATACCATGTGTTAATCTTACTTCTGTGAAGACCAAGAGAATTGGTCAAACAAGAAGTTAGGAAATCAAAAATGGTTTACGAAAAAGGATTGGCGTGAAATGGTAAGATGGGAGTAGTGAGATGGCTGGATTATTAAGTTTTGCATTTTCTTCAGTTTTTGCTAATGAACATTGAAGCAGTATTCCCTATCCTGAACAGTTGATAAAATTGGGAAGTTTAAAGGATGATAAGGTTCCTTATCCAGATGATATTTCCCAAGGATTTTGAAGGAGGTTAAGGATTAGATATGTGAACTGTTTGCTTTAACAGTGTTATGAAAGAAAAGGATCTTGGTGTTCTAGTTGATCAGTCTCTTAAGCAATGTGGTAGTGCAAATAGTGTTTTAGGTTGTATCACAGAAATATTGAATACATCTCCAAAGAGTTTATAATTTCATTGTATAGGTCACTGGTTTGGCCACATTTGGAGCTTTGTGTTCAGTCTTGGGTTCCATAATTTAAGAAGGGCACTGAATTGTTGGAATGAGTTACCATCATATGTGGTGGATGCAGTTAAATTGAGGGAGTTTAAGCAAAGTATTTCAATGATAAAGGTTGGCCTTTAGAGTTTTATTTTAAAGTTTAGTAGATGGGATGGCTTATATGAACCAAGAGGTTCCTTTTTGTCTTTAAATTATATATGCTAATGTCTTTTACTATACTGGTCCAACTAACCAAACATGAGACTAGATTGATTAACTTAATTATTGATTACCTGTGAGCATTGATTTGTGTCACACAAAATAATCAGTTAATTAAAATTAATGTAAGAAAAAGAATCAAGTAATTGAAATTAATGTTTCTGATAATTTTATTTTTAAGAGTTTAGTGGATGGGACAGCCCAGTTGGATAACAAGTTCCTTGTAGCCCTTAAATGTTGTATTTCAGAGCCATAAATGAGTGTGTGTGTGTGTTTGAATATGGAATCTTCTTAGCTTTGTTAATGAATTTCTTTGTCTTTTTATTATAAACAATATTAGGTAATTTATAAAACAATTTTATTTGCCATAATATCAGAACCCACTCCTTTGATAAAGATTTTCTTCTGAAATATGCTGCAAAGTAAAAGTGTTAATGATAATTTAAGTACATGTTGTCAACTATTTTTTGTATGTTTATTTTGGACATGAAGACTGTGTAAGGAATATTTTACTTTCAGCATTACTGTTTTTGACTCACAGAAATATGTTAATATTTATTTACAAACAGTTTTTATACTTGTCTAACATTTGAGTGTATATGTTTAACATTAATTCTTAAAAAAATATATTATGATAAAGTTTGACCATACGTATGTTTTCGAAAAAAACTATTACAATTGTTAAAAAAATTATTTTTTTATGTTTGTGTGTGTGTGTAATTACAGTTTTGAAGTGCTTAGTAACCCTTAATCTTTTTAAGTTTTTGGGACAGTGGTTATCCTCTCCTCTACAGTTGGTGCTCCTTGCTAATTTACTCCCAGTTATGTTAAAATTGTACACATGTTAGATATTTTTCTTTTCCAGATTAATAATATCAATAATTACTAAATTTCTACAATGAATTATAAGTTACATTCAACAGTTTATAGATCACAACATTGAATTTCTTCATTGCATCATAGTAACTTGTGATTTTATTAACAAAAAAAATAGTGTGTAAACTGTAAAACATTAGTATTTATCAAAAGACTTAACATGATTAAAGAATTATGTAGCACTTATTTTTTAACATTTTCAATTTAGTGTGGATATTAAGTCATGGTATGGGCTTTGAAATGCAATGTACACTTTCATACTTAGGTGATAAACTGGTGGTAGTTTCTTAATTAAAGGGCCAAAGGTGTGTATTAAAACTATTTATTTCACCTCCTAAAGACAAACTTGGTTACATTTAGTTGCCCTTTATGTTACTTACCTGGCTGTGTTGAAGAGATCTCACTGACATTGTTAACCCTAAAACTACTAATTTTTTTTTATGACACTCACTACTAGTGGGGTTCATATATCACATTGAGTAATTTTATGTGGTTTTTCCAAAATTCCAGTGTATAGTTCTAACCAAAAAATAAAACAAAAACTACATAAGTCAGTGATTTTACACAGTGGGATTAACTGCAGTGTTTGAGGTATTTTTGTTTGATTTTTTTTTTTAGAGTCCTATGCTGTTATAGGCCCTTTAATTAACAAAGTCATGGACACTCAAGTAATTTGGTGCATAAATAGCAAAAATGTGTTAAAACCTTTGAGATACATCAGTCATTCTAGGGTTAAGAATATCTGATAAGTGATATCTTAAGTTCGTGTACTTATTTACGAAAATGAGTGAAATACTCTGTTTTCATGCTAACTAAAAATCTGCTTAGGTTTACCGTATTTTTGCATCAAGAGAGGTGCTAAAATGTTGATATGCAAGTAAACTTTGAAGATGTGTTAGTTTTGTACTGTACAAAGCTTGTTAATTTGCATCAGGAAAGAATAAGTTTTTGATGCAAATTAGGTCCTTTTACTTATTTGTGAGATAAGCATTTTCATCACTGTATCAGTTTTTTGTTGTTGTCATATGTAAGCTAATTGGGCATACAATTCATAGTTACGAAATATAATTAGTTAGCGAGTCCCCATACAATATTTATTCGCCCACGGTTGCCTGTGGGTAAAAGTTTAATGGTTAAAAGAAAAAATCATTGTCATTTTACTTCCATTTTTATCATACAAATCTGTAGTAAAATTTTGTTTTAATGAAAGTTTTAATAACATGTAATATAGGCTTTTTATAGTTTATTTAACGGGAAATATTTGTGTCGTAGAAGTAATATTGAATTGTATTAATCTTAATCTACGTACTTCGTGGTAACTTCCAACTTGTTCATATTTTTAATGCCAATGGTTTGCCAGTAAATTTCTTTGTTGAATGCCTTTGGTATGCTTTTTCATACCTGTAAAAAATTTGTTAATTTTCCTCGTTTGAGAAGTAATTGAATTTTTGATTTGTACATTTCTACAGCCGTAATACAGACATGATTTTAAAGTCTGACATAGGTAATACTCATCCTATAATATTACTTCTGAAAAAATGAAGTTAAGGCGCTTTGTGTTTGTACGTTGAAAATTCTGCGCCGAAAATAACGGATCCAGCAGTGATCATTTCTCAAATTACCATGGCCTTGACTCGCGAGAAACGCGGACAACACGCCTGCGCACCTGCTTCATCGCAAGTTGCCACGTGGATGGCCTTTCTCACAAGCCGTTCCTGTATAAGAGCTCGAGATACCACTGAGCTACTTAGGGGAGGTGAATGCCCTGTAGCTATTTCTATTCTTAAAATCACGCCTACGAACTACAGAAAAACTAGGCCACCAATTTTTATGCTTGCGCACTGAATGATAAAAGTGAAAATCGATCCGCTTGATCCGGTATTGATTTCCATGTTCATACCCGTAAAAGCTGACTTCAGGGGTTTATTTTCTTGAATATCACAGCTCTAACTGTTATTGAACTTACAGTGCTTTGTTATTTTTAGTCATAAATGTAGTGCAAAGCAAACGGAATTATAAAAATATATTTGTGATATATAAAGTATACGTTTCTTGTATAAAGACTGAGTATTGTTCCCCTATCATTTTTAAAACATTACAAAGTTATGTTATTGTGTAATAAATAACGCGATGAGCAGTATGCTTATAATTAAGTTATCAGCTCTAACAGTTAACCTTGTGAGGAGCATGAAATGAATATTTATAGTTATTGCACACTAGAGAAAGAGAACGAAATTTATACATACATGGTGTTTTGATTCGTTACAAATTTGGATTTATCTTTTACATGTGTTGTAATTCAACTATTCGTGTCATATGATTTAGATCAATAAAATGTACGCGGAAACACCATGCTAGTTTGGAAAAGATGAGAACAAGACACGTGAGATGCTTGTTGGCGTTTTTCCAATGATTCAAATGATTTCTTAAATGCGATTTCATACACGTACAATTTTATATACGTTCATAATTATGTATAATTTATGATAAAAAACAAGCTACTAATCCAATTATTCTTAAGAAAAAATTAGGCCAAACCAATCACTAATTGCAACAGAAAATATTTCAACTGTTTTCTACCCAGAAATATATTCTTCAGAATATCAAAAGTCGTGAATTGAATCGTGTTGGAGGAAAACCTGAAAAATCACGAAACAAAAGTAACAAAATGGCTATCATGTATAATAGAAATCTCCCGAACCTCGCACCTAGTAAACGTACTTATTTGGTGTTAGAAAGGAAAGGAAATTAACTGCACGGGGTTGGACCTTAATGGAAATTCTTGAAAGGACAAGGCCACTTCATCGTGTGGAGGCCTTTCAACTCAGTTAATAATGGTTGTGACCATAACTCAAAACCCTTTTTTATCAATATTTTGGTAGGCAAATTGGATAAGAGAAAAATACAACGTGTAGAGTGAAATCTTCAAAGTTCCTCCCAATGGCTGTTTCAGCAATTCATTTTTTACATGCCTTTACCATCAGTAAGCTATGCAGAATTGGTTCAGTCAAACCCTCTGCATGTAGCAGAGCACTCCAGTTTGTGCTTCTTGTATGTGCACCTCAAATTGCTGTAGTTAGTGTGACTAGCATCTGATCACAAGTTGGAGTTTTTCAGGTGCTGGTTGTAAGTCTGTCATCACAGGAACAATTTGCCCTTAAGTTGTTATGATGTGATTGCCTTATGGTAGCCTGGGAAGCATGATTATAATTAATTATATTTGTCATCAGATGTTAGTATTAAGCCTATAATATTTATTAACACTGCATTCTTTATCTAGTCCCTTAGAGATTTTCAAAAATTAGAAGAGTGTATAATAACAGTATTCCAACCACACTACCTTCACTACATCCTTTGCTGATTATGCATTTTACTCAATCCAGAGCTCATCAAGCTAGTTGGGACATAACAAATACAGTAGTGGTTGGAACACTGTGACTTCAGACTTTTAAGGTAGTAGAGTAAGATCAGTAGGTCTGTGTCATAAAAAAAAAAAAGCTTTAGATCATTGTTCTACCTGTATTAAATGAAACTTTGTCTTATAGATGGTGATTATTATTATTATTTTTTTCATTTTTGAAGGTTTTTCCCCCTAATGTGATTCATTAAGACTTTTGATATGTTACAGAAGACATGTTCCTGAGCATAAGAAATTGAGAGATCTTCTGTTGCAATTAGTGTTAAGTGAAACCTTAGTATGACTGGATTGTAGTTACACAGATCAGGAAGAAAAATTAACTGAGTAAATAATGTACCTAATGTAATATTCTGGTCTAAAGAAATATTCAGTGAAGTATATGTACTGAATTAGTAGTTATACATAGCCTTTATACAGAATCCTTTTTTAATGTAAATTCTCAATTATGCGACTACCATTTATCATTCAAATTTCATTACTATCATGTACCTGATGTGATAATTGAAGTTGCTAACTCTGCTTCTTTGATAAACATTCATTAAAAACTAAATATCTGAAGTATACTTTTTACATTTTATCTTGACCAAATAATTCATGAGGAAACACACCAAACTCTATAGATCAAAAACATTAATGTGCATTTTTACTGGATTTAAGTTTTGTTGTAAAATTATTGAGAAATTCTTGCAGGTGGTGACTTAATGTATAAGATAAATTATACCTTTAGGTAGGAGTTGAAAAGTATTTACAAATAGCAGAATCAGTAACATTACATACTTGCCTTATCACTGTAAGTAAATTCAGTTTTAGTAGTAGTATAAGTGCCTTTGTCAATGAACGTCTGAGTTCTTTTCTCAAATTTCTGTTTAGTTATATCAAGAATGATTTGGGTTAATGACAATGTTTTAGTTACATTGGATGCTATTTTACTTTAACATGGGTAATAATCTAGGTTTATAACCAAGTAATGTACTGTAGTTTTATATTTTATTTACATTTTAATCTACTTAGTTTATAAGTTAAAAATATTTTAAAATAGATATTAAATGCCATTTAGTTGATGTAAACAATAACTTTTTTGTTTTTGATGAGAATTATTTGTCAAAAGAAAGGCAAAGGGCACTGCTATGGGGGATATTATGGCTCACTCTTATGGAAATTTAATCATGGATTTATTAAAAACAACAAATTCTACTAGCACTAATGTAGGAGGCAGATTTAATATTGTGTATATAAGGGTATGATCTTCTCAAGCATAATAAATATATATAAATACTCAAAGCACCACCAGGTTCAAAATATCCTATCTTTTTATTTATATTTTTGAATTTGTTAATTTGCTAGCATTTTTACAATTTTAACACTGCTTTTTAGCCAACCTAATTAAAAAGAATAAATATTACATAAAACACACTTTTTAACAATTATAAAACAAATATAAAATCCATAAATAAAACAAAATATTTAAGAAATCAACAAGTTATTTAAATAAGGTTCAAAATACTTCAAATTTTTTTATAAAATAACTTTCAGAAAATATTATTTTTCTGTTGATTATAACAAAACCAAAAAAAAAGAAAAGTTCTTGTAATAGGTCATGGGCACTTAAAATACAGTTGTAAAAATATTCCGAACATCTTAATGGACTCTGACTGGGGTTTCTAAGATGAAACTTATGTTTATTCATTCTAAATCTTAAATTTTCAGTTTAGCCATTTAGCTTTTACCATTTGTTGTACATTTTAACATATAAATACAGCTCTTACAACTGTAAGAACAAGATCTTTTGATTTTAAACATAATAGTTCCATCTGTGTTTCTAATGATATTAGAATTTGTAATATAACCTATATTACAGAGTTGACATTTTAAGTTCTTACACTCGGTAATACCTTCTTGTCTATATTCAGTAAATGACTCAAGTTTACAGGTTGTCTATAAGCTACAATAACATTAAATTACTTATGGCTTTTTTTATAGTGCTAGATGTACAAGAGGCAGCCAGTCTTGCACTCTTTTAATATTAATTTGTAACCCTGGGGTATGCATAATAATAACTGGTAACACATCTGACTGATCATTAGCTTTTGAACCATATAATTTGGCATGAAATATGCAATTGTCAATTAGGCCCTCTGTATAATTTTTATTTGATAAATACATTTTGAATTCATTTAATCTTTCTTTTTTCTTTATTGTTAACAATCTGTACAAATCTCTTTGCTAATGTATATGGGATATTTCTTAGACTATCGGTGATTACTTCTAAAACCTAAATAAGCAGGAAAATTGGTTGGTTTATAAAAAATATCAGTTGCTAAAGAGTCACTGTCAGATATTTTGGTTACTTCTAAAATCTAAATAAGTGGGGAAATTGGTTGATTTATAAAAAAAATATCAGCCATTGTCAGATATTTCAGTAAATATATTCAAGAAATGTATAGTTTTATAAGACTTCAAAAGTAAATTTAAAACTTGACTAAAATTAAACCAGTATAAATCTTCATTCCAAATAATAAAACAATCATCAATGTATCTAGACCAATGAGACATCACGTAAGAGCTAACATTTGACTCCATTTTTTGATCAATAACAGTATACATCTTTTTTAAGAAGCCCATTACTAAAATAGTATAGGTAGGTGCCATTTTTGTATCCATGAAAGTTCCTCTTATCTGATAGTAGAAATCATTATTATAGATAAAATAATTATTAGTCAGTACTAATTTTGCAGCTTCAATTAAAAATTTCCTAGTAATTCTAGAATGCAAAAGCTCTGGATAACATTCACAGAGATAATTAACAGCTACAATTCCAAGTTTGTATTCAGTATTAGTATATGAAGATACTACCTCAAGTGTAATTAAACTGGTGTTATGATCAGTTTCACAAGGCAGTTTTGATATAAAGTTTAAATAATCTCTCACATAACTTTTAATTTTTTACAATAAATGATTTTTAACAGTTTCTCCACAAAAGAACTAATATGATAAATAGAACATTGATGTCTTGCAACAATAGGTTCACTAGGGCAACAAAGATGTTCAGAATATTGTATGTAATCATTATTTAAATTGAAACAAACCTAATTATATTTTGTAATTTATGTATTTTTGGTAAAACATAAAATACACTTGTAACTGAAGTAAAATTAAGTAATCTATTTTCAATTTTAAGTTGACCCTTGCATGTTTGAATAAAGGATTTAATAACATGGTGCTTTAAAGATTTTTGTATATTTATGATCAAAAATATCACACCCTTATATAAACATATATATAAAATTTCACATCTTGGATATACATATATCTTGAGCCATGATACGGAGCACCATGGCATTGGAAGAACTAACTGTTCATTTTGTGGACAGTTTCAATAACATTAACACAAGGTTTCTGTCAGATATTCAGGGTACCATGACAAATTTTTACAACAAATTGAAAATTTATTGCTTTCTGTGTTAAAAGAGGGCATAAACACCAAATTAGATGTGTATGTTCAATAAATTTTTGATACAACCTCTTAAGCAAATGAACAAATGAAGAACATCAGCAAGAAGATATATGCAAATGTTTAATTTCCTGAAAGAAAAACTGGAGAAACATGTTTAATAATAGAAAAATGAATTTTTGGAGATTTTACAAGGCATAAAATGTTGCCAAAAGTTTATAAAGAGTATTTATCTCAAGATCCACCATTTGTTCTGAAAAAGTTTCAAGAAAATATCAATTCATTAATTAAATGAACAAGAACAAGGAAAGAAAGTGAAATTGAAAAAAAATTAAATTTGAAATTAAAGTTTTAGAAATATGAGGAAGTTACTACTTAGCAGAAATACAGAAATATGATGACATGACCACACGATTTTTAGCAATAAGCAAACAAAACCAGGCTGAATAGTTCACGAGAAAATGGAATGAAAATTGTAAGGAAGAAAAAGATAATAGTAAAACTACTTGAGATAAAAAATAGTACATGTAGAAATTATGCCAAAAATATAATCCAGAAGAACTTGAAAATGAAATAATAAATGCTGAACATTCTCCTCATTCATGCTCTTTTAATGAATATAGAAGAGGAATAATATGTATATTGGCAACAGCATTATAGCAGTTCTCACTACCATTTGAGTAACCATCCTTTTTTAATTTTATTTTTAATTACTGTAGTTTGAAGAATGTTTGTAAAAAAGATAAACATAAATTAATACTAAAAGAGTTAAAAATGTATTTAATCCAAATACATTGTTTAGAAGGTTTTATCAAAAGTTGTCTTGAGGAAAGCAATTATATCTTGTGAAACTTTGTAAGAACTTCTTATATGTGATTACTAATCTTTTGTTCTAACCTTAGAGGTAATATATATGTTATAAGGAATGTGATAGTGTACTGGAACATTATAGGATATTTTAAGTGTTTGAGCATTACTGCATATTATTAACTCAGAATCTAAATAGGTTTGTTATATCATAATAATATAATTACAGATATTACAGCTGTAATGATAAAAATTGCTATCTTATAAATATCAACTTCTTTATGTAATTAATACTTTGAGTGGATTAAAAAATCTAAATGCACATGATTGAATTATGCTATCTTGGCCAAAAGCATTTTTCTTAGTTTCCTTATAACCTTGGTAATAATAAGCAATAACCATTTTGCAACACTACTAATGAGCTAACAATACAGTAGTAGCTATATTCTGTGACTATGTTCATGCTCTGTGAGTTGACAAGTAACAACCTGGCCTCGTATCATGTGCAGGTGCACGATGATCGCTTATGAGAACATGCTATGTTATCAGCTTGCAGCTGTATCATCTCGGTAAAAAAAGCGTGTACTATGTAGATTCTATAGATCTAGGTTCTAACTATGATCTAACCTTGGAAAGTGAAGTTTTCAGTTCTGTATATCTGACTCGATGGTTCTGTGTTGGGCAAAGCAATTCTATCATAGTAGTTGGTGCCTGAGACATGAGTCTCCTAAGAGAGGATGAATGCTACCACTGTCAAAACCTGTTGATATTGTCATCTTTTGGCAGTTTTCTTTATACCAGAATGACAGGTTTTGTGATAGGTGAGTGCATGGAGTGGTGGCATTGTTGGTTGACCAGCACATGCCCACATTGTTTGTGCCACTCGATACACCCTTGGAGACCGTAGCCATCCATGTTTCCTTGGGTCGTACCCTCACTGTTTGTTCTCTCTACTTATCTCTTGGAGAGCCTTATGATCAATCAGACCTAGATGCTCTCGTTGAACAGTTGCAATCTCACTTTTTAATCCTGGGAAACTTTAATAGACACAATCCCCTCTGGGGTGGTGCTGATATTGATGGAAGTTGTCGTCCCATAGAGTGTATGCTCTCAGATCTCAACCTTTCTCTCTTCAATACTGGTTCTTATACTTATTTTCATGTACCTAGTTAGCCATTCACTGCCATTGATCTCTTTATATGCTCTCCTTCACTTTTCTTGGAGGGTTGATCCATGGGGTGGTGATCATTTTCCTAACCTTTTGAAGGAGATTGACTGTAGTCGATGCTACCTGACCAGAGTGTCATAGTTGAAGTTGGACTAGGCCATCTGGCTATCTTTCTCCTCTATCTTGGAACTTGATCCTGCTGTTGTTAGTCTTCCATCTATTAACAACTCCGTGGAGGCAGTAACTGATTGCTTCATTCAAGCAGCTGTTCATTCTATACCTAAACTCTCGACATGTTTACCATCCTCGTTCATGGTGGTCTCCAGTCTGCCAGCAGGCATGTAAGGCTCAGAAACAGGCCTGGGATACTTTTTGCAGGTATTCCTCTCTATCCAACCTCATTGCTTTCCAGTGGGCCTGTGCCCATGCTCAGCAGTCAGACGTGAAAGCCAAAAGAAATCTTGGATTATATTCACAACTAGCATCTCTTCTACCACCAGTTCCAAAGTTATATGGAACATGATTTGGAATGTCAGTTGGAGGCACTTTTCCCATACCCTTTCCATCTTGTTCTCTCTAATGACCAGAATGTTGCTGTTGTACAGAGCATTGCTGATAATTTTGGTTAAAGCTTTTCTCATGCATCCAGCACTTCTGTTTCTTCCCTCACCTTCTTGGCCATCAAGTCTCAGACAGAGTGATTGCCTCTTTCCTTTCAGGCTGATAATCTCTGTGACTATAATCACCTCCTTTCACTGGTGGAACTCAAACTTGCCTTTAATTGGTATGGCAGTAACTCGGTCAGACCTGATGATATTCAATAAGTCTGTCTTCTCTGGTGCAGTCACAGCTGTGCCTATCCTGTATATGGACTACAGTCCTGTATTGAAGGCTCAGCTTCATACCAGTTGGCAGTTGACTTGGAGTGAGCAACATCATAACAAACTTTTCCAGATTGAACATTGTTTTGTTCTTTGGCTGTCTTGTTTCCATAAGGATCGGAAGGAGAAAGTTGTTCTGGTCACAGTTTTTTAACTCATCGTTTTATTTTATATGGTACTGACCCACCAATGTGTGGCCTTTGTGACACTCAAGTCACAATAGCCCACATTTTATTGTTGTGCCATTGTTATGACTGAGCAATGGATCTGTTTTAGACATATATTTTCTAGGGGTTTAGCCCTGATATTGGTTGGTGTCATTGGCAATTGTGACACTGTCTAACTTGATTGTATTTTTAAATTTTTACAAGCCATTGGCCCTTTTAATTCTATTTGATCTTTTACCTGAATTTTGGATATTGTTTAGTTTTAACTTGATTTATTTTTACATTTTGTAACAATTTTACTTTTACAGTTTTTACCAGTTGTTTGGCACAGATAGCCTAGTTGCTTTGCAACAAAAAAATGCCAACCAAACAATCACGTTTTAAATTACCATACTGTAAAAATGTTTAGGCTGTTAAATTCATGATCACTGAAAACAGCAGATTTGAACACTGAAACTGCAAGGTTTTATTTAATGCTGTTCAACCCATTTTTATCCAAAATAACCAGTGTTTATAAGTTTTTGAGGATTGTATTTGAATTTTAAAATTTACAAATGGAAATAGATTACTTAGCAGACTTAAAGAAATTTGTATTGAATGGTCACAACTTGAGCTTTGATTCTAGGAATTTTAGGTATAACTGAAAAATGTGGATTATTCTAATCTGCTTTTTTATGTAAATTAAGATAAACAAATACCTTGTTATTTTAAACTGTGACAACAATGTTGTTTAAAATAGCATAGGCAAATTTCCAGTTGTGATGGTAATTTCTGATAAGAACTTACTAACTTCCTTATTTTACTTGGTATCATCTAAATAAATCAGTGTATAATGTTATGATTTACATAACAAGGACAAGTTTGAACAGCTTTGATAGTAGCATTTAATAACATATTCCTTTTTTATATCATTTCTCATAAGTTACTTGGTGTCAAGTGAGGACAGAAGCTACACACATATGCCACAGGTTTTTTTGAAGAGCCTCTTCCTTATTTTGTTAGGCTACACCCTTCAAAGGAATTTGTTAGCTCATCTGTTCTCTTTCCTATATTGCAAATGAATAGTGTATAGTGTTTGTCATTTATTTGCTTGTTTGGAATTGTGTTTAATAGTTTGAATCAAACATTTTAATAATTAGTTCCTGTAGCAATTACATGAACCCCAGTTTTCAGTATTTATTTTATCAGTAATTTTTCTAATAGGATTGATTTTTTTAAGTTTAAAAACTTCCACATTATGGGTCCTATTCCAACAATAAGCTGTAATCTCAAAATCATTACAAATGCTGAAATTTGGTGATTGTGATAGTAGTGTATTTTTGTTTTTTTCATCCTCCTTTTTCTTCTTCTTGATACATTAGTATTACATTTATACATATTTACTTAGATTAAGAGAAAAAGTTTAAAAATTAAATTTGAATTTATAAATGTTTCTACAGCTTAACATAGAGCTAGAGAATAATTTTCTGATGTTCAGAAGAAGTGATACAGGATAATGATATCAAAAATTATTGGAAAGTCTGCTTATTAATGATTCGTTAATTAAAATTAACTTCATTCATCATTTCAATTTAAAGTATGTAATTTCAGGTGTTAGTTAATGCTTGTTTCTCGCATTTTCCTCAGAAAATATACATATAATATTGCTCTACACATATACTAGGAAGAGCAATGCACCATTCTGCTTTGAAAAATGAAATACAATGCTCAAAATCAATTAAAATGTAATTGCGACTTGTAATAACATGATATATAGCTGTGATGAGGTAAAACTACTGTTATAAAATAATTTTAATAACCCCAAATATTTATGCAAATGATTGATCATTTATACCACATTAATATTGTAAATGAATGTTTAGTGGGTGTGCCATTGCATCTTTCACTGTTCATAACACTTCACCACAATTTAGCCAATCAGCAAGAGCACTGGTGTTAAATGTGTAAAATCAGAGTGTTAATAAGGTCTATAGTTATCCTCGACCACTTCTTTAGAAGATATTTTTGGGACATATTTAGTGTTTGGAGCTATTTTATGGAAAGTGACTTATTTCCCAAAAGCATTCCATACACATTTGATGGGATTGAAATCTGATGAGTATGAAGACCACTTCATTCAGTTGGTACCTTCTTAAAGGAATGTGTTGACCAGTTTAGCATTGTGGGGGTCAGTGTTGTTATCTATTAGGCTGAAGTAAGACCCATTGCAGCATCAACATGGTTGTATGAAAGGTAATAGGATGTAATATTTTTAAATGTGTCATTAATCCTACTCTTCCATAGGATTGAGGTATGTATGACCACCAGTGTGAGTCCTTGTTCACATCATATTACTTCCATCACCACCATATGCAGTATGTCTTGGTATGAAAATGGGATAAATATGGTCTTAGATTCTCTATTTTATAAACCAAGATATAGAAATAAAAAAATAGTAAAAACTAAATAAGCAAAACAACTAGTTATTTGAATGAATTAATGTGTGTGTGTGTGTGTGTGTGTGTATGCGAGAAAAGAGAGAATTTTGTAAGTTTAAAGTCATATTAAGGAATTTTTATAAGAATTAGTTAGAGTTACATGCGAGAAGATGTGAGCCTCAGTTTTTTTATTATTCTGTTACTGGTTTAAGATTTTTAAACTTGTGAACATTAATATAAAGATGAACAAATATGTCATAATCCAAAGTTTGTTTTAAACTGTTTAATTCATAAGCTTTAAAAATAGCATGTTCTTAGTAAAACTTATAAGATATTTAACTCAAGAAAGCAATTTTTTGAATATCAAAAAGCAAGACATGATGTTAATATCAAAAATGTAGTGATGATTGGATCTTACAATGTAAAAGCAGAAAATTAGTGTGTTTAAACAATTTTAAATGCTCATTTGTTGTGTACATTTTAAGTGTATTTACTTCATTAGGGTTTTACAGTTCCTTTCATAAAAAAAATTAACTGAACCTACTTTTTTGGCATATAATGATGACCTCTTTTGAAACTTATCAAAATGTTTATTTTGTTCACCAAACTAAATGGCAGACAGTTTTCTGTGTAGCAAAAACTTTATTAGAAATGAAAACAGTCTATTTGGTAATTTGTTATTCAAATAATATTATTTGTGGAGATAAATCATTTAGCTTTAGAAAAATCATGCAATGCTCTATTATATGTGTGTAGAGAACTTAACATCCATATTTATCTTGAGCTTCTTTCTTCAGCCTTAAAAATACACAATAACTGAGTAGTTTTTACACTTTGGGTACTTTCTGCTGTTTGTCACTTCCAATAATAGGATTTTTGAAAATTGGGTTGCTTTATAACATTTTATTTACTTTAACACTACTCTTAGTTTAGTTTTGTCTTCTAACTATTGCATTTTGAACCATATGGTCCAAGCATCTGTCAAGAGGCGTGCAAGTTTTCAGGATTTGTAATATGACCTCAGTGTGCTAAAAGCTGTAAAGTTTCAAAGCTTTGTTGCTACTATTTTAGGTGTGAGCCAAAAAGTTGTTTCCCATGTGTGGAAGTGACACAAGGAAATATAAGAGGTTGCATGGAGATGGCTGAATAGAATGACAAACCAAAGACAACTCTTCTTCCTTACTATAAAGGCTTTTTGGATAATATAAAAGCTCTGTTGTGACCTTTACAATGAATCTTGAGTTTTTTTATAGACTCAAGGAAGCTGGTTTGTGGTCATGGAAAGCCTGTATTAAAGGTTCTGTTCATCCAGCATTGCAGCAGAGCTGTTGAGATTGGGTTCAAGATTGCCTGGCTTCGACTGTCTAGTGCTTTTCATAGATGAGTCCAAGTTTTGTCTTCTCAGAACATCATGCCAGAGCATGGAGATTATCTTGAAAGCATGATCACAATGCTAGTATTAGGGTGATAGGTTCATCATGGTTTTGACATTAGCTTCAATAAAACATTTGACTGTGTTCTGGGGTGGCTCTTTGACAGCTGTGGTACTACATCTTTTGCAGTTATGTAAAATATAAGACTTCATTTAGATCTGTATAGGGTTTGAAATCATTAAGTTCAAGGATTTTATTTGAGAATTTGTTTGTGGGTCAAGAAGGATTTTATTTGGTGACTAATGTGTCAGAGGGTGTTCAAGTGCAGGAAAAAGCAAGAGAGGGCATTTGTCCTTCCCCCCTACATTTCACAAAAAATTGCATGTATTATGATGTAAACTTAACATTGTAGTTAAGCTAAATATTTTAGTAATTTTTATTAAAACTGTAAATTTATGTTTGTGCATTTAAGCACACATAACATGTAATTTTTTGAGTGAAAAACTACAGTAAATGGAACAAACTTTCAGACTTCTGATATTAGAGAAACTAGTTTTGACACATTCATGAACAGAATACATGAATGCGTCAACTAGTTTCTCTAGTATCAGACTTCTGACAGTTTGTTCTGTTTATTGTGGTTTTTCACTAATTACTATACACGATATTGTGTTCTTTTATTATTATTACATACTCTTTTACTCTGTTGACTTGCACTGTAAAAGCTGACCCTGACATACATTGTTTTGCTCCTCCTTGAAAATATTTCTGTGAGCATCCATGCTGAAGGTGCATTATTTCTACAAACATTATAAAGTTTGGTTGTTTTTTCTAACAGTTTTTTACAAGTATGTCTAAAGTGGTAAAGTTTTAAGGCTACAAAGCTTTTCTCACCACAAACTATAATCTAGAAACAAAACACTCAAATTTGCAAGAATTAGGTGAAGGGATGGGAATGAGTTTAGGGCAACTTTCCTCTGCCTTATGGAAATAAAACTCCAGGTAGTTAATGTGCACATTTTTGATTAGTGAATATTCTAATTAATAAGATATCAGTGACAGCACATATTTCAGAACACAAATGTTATTGATAATAGACAGAGTGTATGTCACTTGAGTTGTATCAAACACTCATCTCTGAAAAGTATTAAAATTATATATATTGCAAAACTCGTAGATCTTGTGTATAATTATTTTAGTGTTGCAAATATCATTTCATTAATATTGTAGAATCCCACTATTTGCTAACCATTTGCAAAGTACAGTAAATGAGTTTTCAGATAGTGGTATGAAAAAATAGACAATCAGCTAACTCATTAATAACAGTCACTTCTGTAATTTCTTTTACTCTTTCAGACTTACATAAATTGAAAATAAACTGAAAATGTCATGATATGATAATATGGATAATATAGACAGATTTAGACTTGATTTGATTTAACTATTGACAAAGAGGTGTGAAAATCTGAATTAAAGTCAGGTTTTTATATGCTTAATCAAACAGAAAATAAGGTGTTACATTTCCCAACTAATTTAATTTGTTGAAAAACATTCTAAGCAATCAAATGTGTGTGCATATGCAACATTTTGACCAGACTGTTGATAATGAAGTATTTATACATGTATGTAGTTCTGATTAAGTCTATTATTAGTTTAACAAATGAAAAATATACCTTTTCTGCATATAGTCATATATTTATAATTATTTTATTGGTATGAGAACAATAATTATTGAATTTGAACTTTTACACTTTTATAAGCCATTCTAAACACGTTAGGAAATTATAGATGACACAAGGTCAGAAAAGTTATAGTGTGTAGATAGATTTGTTTTCAAAAAATAGCAGACTTGAATTATTACAATGTGATTGACAGCACATCGGTTAAAAAATTTGAAGATTCATGTTATGTTCTTGATGAGGAAATGATAAAAGATGGACTGTAATGCATTGTTTGAGAGAAGCAGTAGGATATGACCTTTTGAGTGACTTTTTGTTCGCCACATGTATATTGTTTCATACTAAAAAAAAATTATTTTCTCTCTCTTTTTTTTTTTGCCATTGAAACTTTTTTGATTGAAATTAAATCTGTCACAGTTACTTAACTTTTGAAATTTGAAAGTAGTTAAATGTATCAGGTGACCTCCTTCCTCCTGCACTCATCAAATTTAGTTTCTCTGTCTTTCACTTTCCTGGTTTTTTAATACTACATAATTGTTCAAGTTTTGTATTTGGAAACTTCTCCAATATGAAGTCTTGTGCAGTAGATCTTGCACTTAATTTCAGTTTTTAATTCCCTGTGACAGGCTAAGTTGTGTCTGTGTCAGTAGATTTTTTTTCTGTTACTTGAAATTTTATATGATTACATTAAAATATGTGTAGAAGTGATAAATTGATCTCAAGTTATAAAAGCTTATCTTTGAACTATTTAATTTTTTTCACCTATGCTCAACAATACAGTGTTTGAATATTATTTCTTGTAAGTTGTATCACCAAATTTATAAGAGTATTTTAAAATACTGCAATTAATAGTATAAATGTGGATCTTACAGAGTATTCAAGCATCAAGATACCTTCTTAGTGTACTTTTAGGTACTATACATGTGTTAATGACAAGTGATATCACCCACTGGTTTAATTGAAACGTTTTTGTTCATCTTCTGTTTTAATTACAGGTTTGTAAATGCATTTGTTTTTGTATTAATTAGTAGATCAAACAAGTCCACTTATAGTGCAGGCCTTTAAACTTATTTGTTTTAAAGACAGTTTTATTATAATTTTTTTATGTGAGCTCTAAGATTATCATTAGAACTTGGTGACTACTTATGGTAATTGATTAATGTCATGTAAGACATTTGATTATTCAAAATTATGATTAAATCATTAATGTAATGAAAATAAACAACTAATCAAAATTAGTGTTTCTGGTTTCCATTGTATTCGACTATTACAAATATACAAGTAATCAAATATTGCCAGTATGATTTCACAGTATTATTTTCGATTAATTCAGTTTTGTTCAGCTTAATTTATTAGTGTCATGACTCACATAGATAATAAACTTATTGAAATTAGTGTTTCTCACTATATTTGATTATACCAATTATCCAAGTCCCATAGGAGAATAATTGATTAGCTGAATGTAATTGATTAATGAGTCAGGCAATTAATTAATTATCATCTTTCACTAATATCAGAGCTCTAGTTATCATATAATGTACATGTGTGGCTATTGAGTGATATTTTGGGCTACAGCAAAACATGGAAAGTTATCACTTGGGAAGTGACTGCCAACTAAGGTCAACATCATCTTCAGTTTTAGACAAAGTTTTTATGTCAAGTCTTAAAAGAACTCTAATGGAAGTTCAAGATAGCCATAAAATAAAATATAAAATTTTATTAAAATAAAACACTAAAAAATTCAGTAACACAAGCCTGATATTACCAAATTTTGACCCCCCCCAAATGAAAAACATAATTCTTTCTTTATTCATTCAGCAAATCTATATGAATTTTTTTTATTCACTTTACAATTTCATACTATTTTGCCCCCATGCCTACCCCAGAAAAATTTCTACAGATGCCCATACATGTAAACTGGATAACATGCCCTGATATTTTGTTTTTGTATATTCTAAGTAAAATCATATTGCAATACAGAAGACATATCAGTCCATCATATGTGTAAACTGATTGAGCTGCTCATAGATTTGACATTTACATCACATATACTTCAGTAAATTTTATTACTTTTAGTTTTTTAATATAAGAAGTTGGGTATTTGACTAGTAAAAAACAACAAATATATCAAAATAGTTAAATATTTGGATTAACTATATATATTGCATTTTGGGTTGGAGTGATAACTTTATTGCATATTTTTTTGCATGTTGTTTTACAATGGCTTCTTCTCAGCTTAGTGGACTTGGTTGTTTTCTGCTTGCTTGTGTATGTGTTGTTCTATGGCAAGAAATTCTTGTAAAAAGCTACATTTTATGAGTTGGCACAGCTATGACATTGGAGGTGTAAATATTCATTCATCATTTCCCAACCAGCCACCCTATTGACTAAACCTGTAACAGAACATGCTTTTAATGGCCCCAGCTCAGTAATGATACCTCAAAACTGATTTACAGTGGTAAATTGGAATGTGCTGAGATTTGTCAATAGTGGTGAGTAATTCAAAGACTGGCTAAAGGGTAGTTACTCTGAAATAACTGTGTTGTAAATTACTGCAGCATTCAAGTGCTATGGAGATATGAGGGATACTGATCTTTTGCTGGGCTTCTACATTCTTAATATTAAGAAGGCTTCCCATTAGATGCTTATGACTGAGCATATTAAGAAAAACTTGTAGTAAATTTTTCAACAACATGAAAAAGAGAGTTGTGTACATAAAAAACATGAGTAAACAAGTGATTAAGCTCTCTCTTCTGGTCAGTATTGTGCTACTTATTTGGAGTAGCAAGTGGTGAAATACCTCCATTTTCTTCACTCTGTTCTGAAGTGACTTAGTTTATACTATGAGAGGAATCACATGAGTGATGGTACAGTTATTATTACTTTAGTCTGATGTTGCTCTTGAATTTTTAGCCACAGTATAGGGGCTCATAGAATGGCTCTAAATTTTAAAAGTACCAACTTTTAGCTCATAGCTCCATCTCTTGACCGATTTGAGATCTAATTTCAACAGTGGCTATTGAGGCTTCCCTCTTGTTTCCTTCATGGTTACAGGAAGTGTGGCAGTGATTTAGTAAATGTTTTATCTTTCAGTCAATATGTGCTACACACTCATCTGAACAGTACCTGCACTTATCTCTAACATTTTTACCACCATGATTGTAAATAAAAAAAATGTCCACACAAATTCTTTTGATTTTCAGTGATTAGATATGGCTGTTTTGTTAGGAAATATTTTCTGTAAAAATTCATTTCACTGTGTAAAAGCTGATAGAGGATATTTAATGTCAGTGTAACTTCCCATTTTACTAGTAACTCTGACTTAATAAACTTACCATTTTAATAAAACACTTTTTATATAATATGTCAGTGCCTACCCAGCAGAATTTCCCTTTTGGAAAGTTCTCAACTAAAAGTAGCACTGCAACACAGTTCTAGAAAAAATCTTAATATTTCAATCTAGCACACAATTTCAGGGAGAGACCAAATTAATCAAAATATTCCAACACATCAGTCATTCAGTGTCAAGCCTAAATGTAGTTAAGTTCCAGAACTTTCTCAAAGCATGTGGAATAACAGAATTCCCAGAAGTACTACAGAGTTCACTTGCTACTCTATAAGTCTTGAAAATAATCTACCTTTAGTTAATTGTACCATAAACAAAAGCTTATATTTTTATAGTCATTAGCATTTATCTTTGCAAAAAATAAAGTTAAACAAAATATGAGGTACAATTTTTTTAGTTATGTTATTACTGTTTATAATTGTGAGGTAAAAAACCACGTTTTGCACAATTTAAAGTAAAATGCTCCATTGGCTTAATTAATAGAGCTGTTTGTACTAGCTTTGTTATGACAGAAGTAGCTAGGTGCAGGTATTTGCATAATTGTTAGTTTTCAAGACCTGCTAAAGTGTCTACTTAGGACAGTTTTGCTTATATTTTCACATATACATGCAATTAATTATTTATCAATAGAGACGTGTTTAACAAGACACAGATAGTGGTAATATAATGAGCTGGTAATTGATCATCATTAGACTAATTTTCCAACATGTGTTTTTGTGCGAATTTTTTTTCTTTATGTAAGTGGTTCCACTGCAAAGCTTCAGCCACACGTAGCATACGACAAGGAAAGATCTCAGAAGGGTAGAAGGTCTTGAGAATTATTATCGTAAATTTCCGATCTTCACGAACAGAGTTAAATTTACCTCTTCACCAAAAATAATACGCACCTAGACTTTTGCAATACTGTGGTTAAAGAAACACTTAGAGGACAAGAACACACTGGTCGACAAAATCGATTTTTTTTCTCTTATCAAATATGTAAACACACTTTTCTATACCAGTTTTGCACGCTGATTCCAAATCTTTTCGGTTTTCTTCTAGCACATCTAATTATCGAAATATGACTGGTGTTAATTTCAGCACAATTTAGGTAATAATTACACATTAGGTAAGTTAACGTTATATACACCATACACTGGTTAAATTTATTCAGTACACACTTATGAAAAAAGAAATGTACAACAGCTTTTAAATTATAATTAAGGCAATAACCTTTCAAGTTTGATCGGTCTCATCACGAAGACTTGATGTGCTAGAGGGGGGAAAAACAGATTTGGAAACAGCGTCGCAAGAGCTATCTAGCCTATCTATGATTATATCTGATGAAAATGATTTGTTGGCCAGTGATACTATTGTCCATATGATCTCTGATTGCGCGTTCGCTCAAATTTTTGCTATTTCGCAATCGCGGCCGGCAAATAAATATTGTCAAAATAAAGTATCCGTAAATTTTCTAAAAGTGAGTTCGCCTTAGCGCTTTCTATTTTGCAATTGCGGCCAGCAAATACGCTCTCAAAAACCTATATACAGGTGGTAGTGAAGTAGCGCCAAATATTCAAGGACACTGTTTCGGACTCCGAATTTGAAGGTTTCATCTAAAACTATTTGTAATTTTGAATATCATACGTAATTCTAAGATTGTAATTACAGAAATCGTAAAATACATAATTTTACTTCAAAAATCATGTTTCAAGATACTGGAAATGAATGAAAACGGGAGGCAAGTCTCATTTACGCCTTAGAAACAGAGAGAATTAATAAGACATACCATCGAAGCACAACGTTTCTAGTACCGTATGCATTTTTGTTTACAACGCGTGTCGGAAAAGATGGTCTTCACTGGCTGTAAAAAACAAACAAAAAGACCCCATTTAGATTTGTTATCATATACGCATCCCAACTTCTAGATAAATTTATAGTGAAAAAATGCGTATTATATTCATAAAAATTATGGTGAGGTATAAAATGAAAACATGTAACCTTATACCTAAAAACTTCACCGTTCAAAGAGGCAAAGTAACATAAACCTGATGTAATATAACGGTTTCCATTGTTGGGTGGGTTCTGTTTTTTGGATTGTTTGGTAAAAAGAATTCATAGTCGTTTTTTCTTAATGATAAGAAAGTTTTATTTTTCCGACTACAAGTTCTACAGTTTATAAACGTTCCACATAACAAATGATAAGCTTAACTTGATAAATAAAATAAAACTTCAGTAGAAATTCCACTTACTAATTTTCTAATACGTTGACACTTCTCATATCTGTAGCACTTCACTGAAAATACAAATTTAAATATTAAAACACGAACTAACTGGCTAAATCAATAGTCGGTCAACAATTACCACATATTCCCTCGGTAAAAAAAGAAACAAAAAAAAAGGATCATTTAAGTAAAACAACCTACAATTCTGCCTTGCCTACATTCTTACCTTGCACCCATCAATTTTTATAAAATATTACCTGTGTGGATAATGGCAATGAATAATTAACAAATAGTCCATTCTGCAGTTTGTCTTAGTCAAAACCTCTTTTTCACTAGTTTTATTACACTGAATGCTCGTTCATCTTCAGCTGAAGTGACAAGGAAATTCATGAGACTAAACAAATATGCATGTTAATTTATTTAAACATTGTTGGCAAATGAATAGGGCATAAACAAATAATAAGTCTGAAAAGGCTAAAAAACAAAATGCAATATAATTATTAATTCCGAGTCCACCCCCCCCTCTCCGAACGAGTAACTAACATGTAAAGCTTGTTTATTGATTATCGTTGAATTTCCAAAAAAGGGGAACTACTACTACTACTTAAAACTTTGAAAAGTCGTTCGCCATAATAATTGTCGCGAGAAGAACATATCAATCAAAACGTCATGACCAGCATGACGCTCGTCGCCAAAAGCCTAAGCAGATGACGTTTAACTGTAATAGTTAAACAGTCACTAGTTTACGTATATTTCTCAATAGTAATCTGTATTGGACCAGTTAAGTTTCAAGTGTTATTTCTCGTTATATTGTTAATTATTTGTATAACATAATAGGAGTATTAATCACAGCTTGATAATTAATGGTTTATAGTGAATAGTGATTTTTTTTAGTGGTTATAATGCATGTTCAATTTTAGTGAGCGACAGTTATAATAATTTTCTTAGAACTTTCATCCTCTCAATAACTTCTGAATGATGAAGTTAATTAAAATAAAAAATAACAGATGTTAACAATAAGTTAATAGATGATATTGTTGTTATTCCTTACAATTTCTGAGTTATAAATTAATTGAATAAATTTAAAAGTAATTATAATTAACTAACTTAATTGAGTTAGTTCACACAATAATAGCTGCTCATAAAATTGAGAACATAAAATAGCGTATGAACCATAACTCAGTCCCCGAACATCCTTGGAGGAATCCTCCACCCCTAAATCCCCTACTTTTTCGACTTAATATGTCGTATCCCATTCGGCCTGATAAGTCCTGCTGTTTGACGAAAGACTTGTTGACACTGGATATGGCAGATGTGTGATTGACATATTATTTAACCTAGACTCTGTTTTAAAGACATGTTTTAACATAAGTAGTGGATGTAGCTGTTTGCTAATTAAAAAAAAAAAAAAAATCACGTATGAAATAGTGCCTATGTGGCAGTTTATTAAAGTAACAGATGGGGTGTTGAGTTTTTCATTCTGGGTGTGGATTATTATATTTAGGAACGGCAACAACAACAACATATTCCGAAAGCATTTACTTAATGTATTCAGCTTGAAAAAAAAAAGGTTTTAATTTCCTGGTATGTTAAAACTTCTATAAAACAGGGTTTTAACCAAATTTTCTTGAAATACTGGAGGGGTGAAACTCCTTGATATACTTTAGTGGAAGTGTATCTTGGTTACTTTAAACACCAACATATGAAAACGAGTTTGTCATTTTGTCGATTTTCAACAGTAAAACTTTACGTAGGGATGTTTACCATTTAAAACTATAGAAATTCGTTAATCGACTCAATACTGTCAAATATCACAAAAGTGTCGTCATTGTATCATCTCTATAACACACAAGCTTAAAACATTCCGGACAGGACTGTAACCAAACATTTTTTCGTGGAAGCACAGAAAAAAGGTTAACAAAGCTGGAGTTGACAATCATTCTATCAATCTGTTCACAGAGTTTACCGTTAATCATAGAATGTGATTATTTTATTGTAAAACGTAAATATGTTTTAAAAACATGTTTAGTCAAACCCTTTATAATTTCACTCCCGGCGAACAAGGTTAGAACAAACATTAATGGCTCCATGTCACACCTAGCACAGTACATTTCATTAAACTGTCTGAGTTAATGCTATTGACAAATTTAAAAGTATGTTTAACATAATATTCATTCTGTAAAAACTATTTCCAAAACATGGCCAAAAATCTTGCTATTGGTTAATTGTTTGCGCTTGTTGAAAATGCTAAAATTGTTTAAATGACTGTTTTCCTTCGATCAATGGGACGTGTATTGTGTGAATCGTAGAGGCAAAAACTGTTACTGTCATCTTTGACGTCACTTGTCTTCCCTTGTTGGTATATAAGATGCGGAACTCAAACTTCTCTTACGTCATATGTTTCACTACATACATGTTTGTAAATGGCCAAGTAAAGGTATTGTAAAAATAAATATCACGATACAAACACTCAAGATATCACTAATATTTCGATGTGTGAATTTCACAGCAATTTTAGTGTTATGGCATAGATGGTTTTTCGATTAGGCTTTTCTCTGTATCAGTGGTTGTCCACTTCTGTTTTAACAACAGTAGAAGTAAAGTTAAAAGTTGTTTTAACTTCTACGACACATAAACGCTAGAACTTAATGTAATTGATGTAATAGTGAGGGAAAATGTTTCAGAGGATAGGGATTTGTATGAACACTGATATGTGATGAAAATATTTATTATGCAATCTTGCACTCAGCTGAAGCCGACTAAATGATACACAACCGGTACTGTATGTGTGACGTGGACGCCATTACAGACTAAAGTTACGGGGTATTTCGTAGCCGGAGCTTAGGGACGTGACGTGCTGATCACATCTGCCCAAGGTAATAGCAAGCTGCCAGGAAAAGAAAAAGAAAAAAATTCTAAATCAAGTTCAAGGTCACTATCTCATAACCCTGTAGTTTAGAAGCTGGTTATTTTGTAGAGTGCTGCCATCTATGGTTCCGTAAGGTCTTGTGGCGGCACCCTGGAGAGAGTAGGCTAGGCCTATAATGTAGAGGTTGAATGCTTGTCCGCAATCATGCCCAAGTTGTATGAAAAGTATATTACGCTTTTTGATTTGTTGTTATTGTTTTTAATCAAAAGTGGTTAATTATTCTTATCTCCTGTTGTAAATTTTAAGTATTGGGTAAGGTGTTTAAGATTTAGATATGGTAAGTAATTCGAAGTTTTGATACTTCATGAGGTAGTTTTAAACTCGATGTCGTCACGCTGATGCATGTGTTTGATGTTTACTTTCACGAGATATGTTTTGAACTTATGGTTTAGCTATACTTTTGGTTATATACATATGCGATGTGAAAATTTTCTTTTATATGTAAGATAGAGATATTTTTTTACTGTCTTTTTATATATTCTCATATGTGTTAGAAGCTGCTTTGAAAGTGTATAAAATCCTAAAAATGGAAATGGCAGTGGTAAACAGTTATTGGCCCTGTAAGGTGTAGTACTGATACTTCAGCATTATAACAATATATTAAAATATTTATTTCTTCTGTTATACTGAAAATTGCATTTTAAGTACCCAAATTAGAAAACATTATTAGTTTCAACATTTTGATACAAACAAAACTAATTTTGTTAACAATAAAATACAGTTTAAGATATGATAATACAAAATTGTGCAAAAGTTTACTTTTTTCATACCTATCATTTTTGTATAAGACCAAGAATGTTAAATGTTACATCATCTGATTGTTCATAAGATCATTGTATACTTGTAGAAATAAAGTTTTGTTAATCATGTTCCTTGATGTTAATAACTAAGGCTTTATGGCTCCAATCATTGTGATGGCACAAAATTATTTCAGCTTGGTAGTTATACTGTACATTATTTTTGTTTGACTTTAGGGACATTTTGTTTGTTAATAGTTTTGTGGGTAAAAGAAGAAAATCATGTATTATGGAGAATGAAATTATTTTTAGATCTCATATTATTATTATTATATATCTACACAGTTCTCTCATAAACTGATGAAGGAATTTGATAAAAGCATAGATTGCTATAATTATAGTAAAATAACCGCAAAAAAAATGACTAGGAGCAGGTGCTCACTGCTTACCCATTTTATAGTTTAGTAAGAATAGGAGATGCAAAATACTGTGTTTGACAAGATTTTTTTAAATGCTTTAATAAATGTTTCATAGTTGTAGAGGAAAACAATATGAATTTAGAATATTATATGGCTAGAAGCTACACAAGGGAATTCAAAAACTTGTGGAAGTTGCTAACTCCCTTAATTTTCTAAAGATAATTTCTCTAGTGAAGAAAAATGAAGTCATTTTATACCAACTATCATATCATACTAATTACAATAAAAAATTACACTTAATTGTGAAAAAGTTGTGTATGTTACGTACTTTTTACAGCAGGACACATAAAATTCAGGGTAAAGTATTAGTAAGGATAGCAGCCAACTAACAGAAAGTCATTAAACCCGTGTTGGAGTCACAGATAAACCATTTGGTCATTCAAACTTTTCATAACCACACTAAAATACTTAAAATTCAAATCTATCAGCCTAAAGCACTTGATTTGATATACTTACTGTCATAGAAATAAAAGAAATGTGAAATAACTTACTTTATTTAGAAGTCTGCATTTAGGTTTTTAAGGGTAAAATATTTTGTATATCTATTGCCAAAGATTGTCTGATTTTATCTAGCAGTAGTAGTTCTTTTTGAAAACACTTGCATGTAATTTTTTTTTAAATTAATTATTTGTCATACACTTTGCCTGTGTTTTACAAAACATTTGGCAATATTGTGAATGGTAAAGGCTTCTTCAGTATTATATCTCAGATACAAAGAAACAAAAGTAAACAATATAATATGCATCCTCAAATTTTTCTTTGAAAAACTGCATTTACTGAGAAATTTATCACTTAACTGGCATGGCTGTTTCAGATGTAAGTTATTGATTATTTTGGTAAGAAGGGAAATTTCCAGATGTGTGGGATTTGAACTTACGTGCCATCCCTAACCATGTAAGTACAGATTGCTTTGCTAAGCATGGAATACTTGTAGCTCCATTGTTCAGTGGGCTATGGTTAATTAGCTTTTAGATCTCTGATTGAAATTGACGAATTGACTGATACTGAGATATCTGGTTGATGTTAGAATAACAATAACCACACAAATTGAATAATAGTTCAGATTTAATTATTCTCTACCATATTATTTAGACATTTGCTTTTTTTCAAGCCTCCTTGAAATGACTAGGTCATTGGTGCTCACCTTTTTTTTATGAAAGATTAGCATTAGAAATGTAGAAAGTATACAACAATTTTATATATATCAAGTACAATACCCATGCAATCTTCAATAAATAACAATTTTGTAGGCTATTTTATTAACAACTACAATGATGTAAAAAGCTTTTAAGATACGGGAATTAAAAATCTGGAAGTTAAAACATACAAAAATTGTCAAGAAATCTTTAAATATAAAATGCATTCAATTATCAGAAGCTTAATGGTTTTCTTGCATGGGAAATATATGTAAGAAATTGTCTTTTTATAATTATATACACATCTTGAAAAGATAATTACTTTACTTTTATTGATACTAACTTTTAGTTGTACAGTTTGTTTCTAATATTGTGGATAGTATTGTTAAGATACTTAATTCCTTGAATAATTTTTGTTAGTGCTGGAAAACAAAAAAAAAATTAAAGTATCATTGAGTTTGTACTCAAAGGAGGTATGTTGGATTTTGTATGTTTTAGTATTTAAATTTTTACTTTTGTATCTTCCAAATCTTTTATTTATATTGATGTAATGATTTATGTTGTAAAGGTATTATTTGGAAAAAAAAACTCGCCAAAAAAGCAGAATGCTAAGGCTAGCTCACTTAATGAATACATTATTTTTTTGATTGCAAGTTCTACAAGTTAGCTTAACTGATGCTCGCTGATAGTCCTAACTTTACAGTAGACACTAAAATACATTTGCTCTTGGTATATAGCTTGTGATATATATATATACCTTATTACTTTGTGGAGAATAGAAATTTAATATTACAAGCTGAACTTAACTATCTAACAAACTTAATCAAACAATATTATACTACTTCAAGCAATAACTTACCAATGCTCTCTCAAAAACCAGTAATAATCTATCTTATCCTAATTCACATATTCTTCAAGGCTTTTCCTAAAATTCAAGAAGATTCTAGTTGTTGAGCCATGCATATCATAATACATCAAACTTCCATCTCTCCAAACAATATGAGTTTGAATTGAAACTTAGGTAACAACATTACTCCCACCTGGGATAGTGAAGGCTCTTGAACAATCTTATTAGTCAAAGAATATAATTGTACTTTAAATTGAAACTTCCATTGTTAACAATAAAAGTAACAACATTAATATTCATAAGTATAAACATTATAATCATTACAACAGTAATTATGTACGTGATACAAAGAACAGTCAAAATGTTGAGCAATAAATAAAGAAAATGTTTTTTTTTTACTCATTTAATATCCCAGGTTGTCCAGTCACTAAATGTGTTTTCTTTTTTGTGTGGCTAATGGTAAGAAGGTAGGATAATGTCTAACCTTTATCAACATTGTGAATGAATGATCTTGATCTTGAATTACTGTTTCATGATTAAAAGTAACATATGCTTCTAGCTGGTTTGATGAAAAAGTTGACCACCACTTAGATGTATTTATTCTCACAGTTGCTCTATGTTAGAACATCAAGTATATTGACAAAAACTATTTGGAATGGTTCCAAACAGTTCTGCTATAGTTGCTAATATTGTTTCATTCACATCACAGTTCTCATGATTTTCACTTATTCCATACAGAATTTCTGCATATGACCCAGTAGAGTTGTTTTTGTATCCTCCCTAGTGTTTTTTTTTTAACACTATGTGTCCAGTTGTTGAAAGTTTGTGGAGATGTTTGGATGCTTCTGATTGTAGCAAATGTTAATGTTCCTTATGAAGTCATAATTTCCATCCACTGGTATCTTCCCTTTTTTGACAAAACAAATCTTCTTGTAAGCATAATGAATCCCACTGTGCATAGTACATCTTTCTACATTGGCTGTATTGAGCCCATTTCTGCCTTGATCATTCTGCTTTATTTTTGATATGGTGAATAATTGGATTAATATTGATATGTTTTTATCTGAACATCTTTCAGTGGACTGTAAGATGACATTAGTTCTTCATCATCTTTGGATGCCTGACCTTGGGTTGTGCTGTGTTGTACCTTGGATTGTTGTGTTTATTATCTTGTGCTTCCCTCTATTCCCAGTGTTTGTGTTATTCAGTAATATAAGGTACTTGGGATGAAGCATCATAATTTTCATGGTTCTCTGCAGGGCAGTGCAAGACATTGAAGTTTTTTACTTTTGAAGTTTATGGAGCCATCCTGTTATCTGGTCTTCTGGATTGCATTAATTCATCATGGTCTTTAATGCTGCATGAGTGCAAACTGATGTCTATATAGATAGTGCTGTAATGGATTTAGGGCTTGAACAAGATTTACTAGTTCTTTTTGAATTGCAAAGTACCTCCTTTTTGTAGAATTCATTAAATTGCTCTGGTAGGTGATCACATGACCTTTTAAATTCTGTGCTTGTGATAACATTATTCCCACTGCAAAATCACTTGTATTTGTTATCTATTATGAATGAGTCTTAAAAGAGTTATTCTGGTGTGGGATTAGTGGTTAATTTGTATGTCTTGTTAATGGCATGTTTACAGTCAGCAGTCCAGCACAATTTGTTTGATTTTTTTCTAATAGTTTATGTAGAGAGTGATTTTACAAAATGATGATAGTAGGAGCAAAATCCAAGAAGTCCTCTTTGTTTACACATTCTCTGGTACTGACCAGTTACATATAGACTCGTTCTTGGTTGGGTCTTTAGACACTCCCTCTTCACTGACTATGTCCCAGGAATAATTCATGTTTCTTGGGATTCAGTGTAATGTTCTCAAATCTTAACTGAACTAGTACTTTTCTTACTCATCACAAGCATGATTGAAAGTCTTCCCATGTGTATTTATGCCATCTTAATATGACATTTCAGGGTAGTCCAGGAGAACACATTCCATTAGTTGATCAGATGCGATACATTATCCAAATGGTAATACAGCAGATTGCCTTAACCCTCTTGCTACAGGTAGGTCAAATTGCGCATGTCATGACCTTTTACAGAGTTACATAAAAAAATTAAACTACTTTATTATCAATGTATAATGAATAAACTTGGCATCAAAACATAGTTAATAAATCAAGTTTTAATATCTTAATTTATAAAGGAGATATTTAAATAAACCTCAATTCTCCTTGTATAAGAATTGTAACATTTGTTCTCTAGGTCTTGTCCATCTTCTAATTTATTTAACACTACTCTATGAATTACAGGCTTAACATAAGTTACTTATTATGATATATAGATATTAGTAAGTTACAGTGAAGCTTGAAGAAGGGTGAATATGACCAGTACTTTGTATAAAATATATATTGACTTGCATCATCTCCCTTAGGTTTATGTGGTTACCATAGAATAGCAGTAGATAGAAAAAGAGCTTACACAAACAGTAAAGATTATTATGAGTTTAATATGGTACAAGTAAGGGGTTACAAAAGCAACTTAATAACATAAATGATGCTTGAAGTATGATATGATACAATGGAATTGGCAGTATTTGCAAACATTGTTATACATAGAACACGGATTGTAGTAGAAAATAAGAACATCCTTGTACATGCAAATACAGTATGATATATATATTTAATACTAGAGTAAGATATTAGCTTTCCAAAGACTTATTAAACATTGTTACAGACACCATGAATAGAAGTCAGGTTCAACAAAAAAAAAATGTTTCATGACCTTGAATAAACTGGAGTTATTATACAAGCTGATTACAACTTGTGCACTCAAATGTTAGTCTGCTGCAAACAGGGCCATATTAAGCCTTATACATTTTTAGGGACCCATTTTTCTATTTTTCAAAATTGGTTAAGGTTGGATTCTCCAAAGCCTTTGAGACCCTAGTGCTGAAGCCTCATCAGCCCTTTGTATTAATCTGCCAGAGGCTGCAAGTGGATAATTACAGTATACCACAGGAAAATAAAGCTAGAAAACTCTTTGAGTATGGCATTGTTGCATTAAAGTGTACTGCTTGACTTAGATTACAATACAGGTGTAATGTGTCTATTGTTTGAAGTTGAGACAAGTTTCTGGAAATACATAACGATTTACCAAACATTGTTAGCTATAGGCAAGGGGTTCTGGGGCTAAAGCTACCACAAAATGTACCTTAGCTTCTGTAGCCCTCTCACTCAATGAGCAATGTTAACTTGTTAAAGCTGGTTCACTTTCTAAATACTAAGAGTATGTGGATTTATAAGATGTGGAGTGCAGCTCTCTCAATTTTTTCCAGCCCATCTCAGCCTCCACACTAGTAAGAGGCTGGCACCACCCCTGGCTAACCAAAACACCCCCAAAAATTCTGTGAGTTCAGAAAAGTAACTGATTTAAATTTTTCAAATATAAAATACTTCAGAAAAAAAACTAATTGTAATTCTTTGACTTGTTTGATCATTGATGTTTATAAAAATTTATTATACAGTACTGACAAAGTTTATTAGGTTTGAACAAATTGTTTTGCTATCTTAATTTTTGGACTTTGTGAGAACAGTCCTACATAATCTTGAAGACTGCATATAACTTTGCAAATAAAGTAGATATTGATGATGTTAAGTTTAGGTAGAACTTTGTTCATCAATTACTTTCCAATTTTATGTTTTTTATAAATTAATTACATCAGGGATAGAAATAATGAAATAAAATTACATTTACTTCAGGGAAAGCTGTCGGGAAGATTACGTAAAATTACATATCCCCATGAATTTTTCTATTTAATCCATGCAATATGTTCAGTTTCATTGGTCATAACTAAAAGAATACAGATGGATCATGCATTCAGGAAAGACAATTAAAATTGTGAAATTTCTCGAGCAAAGTTAAATTCCCCGGGAATGTAATATTTCGATCCCTCGACAAATAGTCCCTAGCATTAAGTATCAAAACTAATAATGTGCACATAATAATAATAGTTTTGATACATTGCACCTGGAAAAATTCAAGTCGATTTCTTTTGTGTTACATACATGTGCATTTCAAATATGATTTAACTCTAAAATTGTAGAAAACTTTAAAGTACCAGGCAGAATAGCAAGAATCTTAAAAGTAATGACTAATGCAACTGTGATTCTGCTAAATAAAGCTTTGCAGAATGTGGATAACAAACTAGTTTACAACTGTGGTTTGTTTAAAGGAAATAGTAATTGGTATTTTTAGGGTGAGATAGTACAGGGTTGTTATTCAATTTGTGCTCTGTGGAGTTCTTAAAGCTGAGATGTAGACAGATTTTGATGATAAAAAGATTCAGTTATTGTAAAAACAAAAACTGTGCTGTATAATAGTGCTAGAAATATAACTACATAGAGTTTCTAGGAATAGCTCTTCATATTAACTTCATGCATTCACTCAACTAAATGAGTATGTTTTTAAATGGAAATTTTTAATCTTTCATATGATAATTGCAATTTCAGTAAAGAATATTTTCCTGCATTTAATGCATACAAGCAATGAAAAGCTTAATAATTTAACGTGATCAGCATACTATCCAAAATATATTATGCTTCTGTAACTAAGCTGGTTGCGTAGTTTTCACTTATCTTTGATTAAAACCAGGGGTGGAACAAATAATATATCCATCTCCTTATGTCTGATCAGATTTGAATTGGATAGTAGATATGGCCATATGTATTGAAAAATGCTCCACAAACATGTGCTACTGCTTTGTTAGTATTAAACAAGTTACTTTATCATTGTTTTTTTGAAACTTTAATTATGATGTACACAAGGATGTACAAATCCACGTGAATAGGCAATCATTGCAGGCCCTTTGAAGGAAATGTTATACATAGTGACAAGAGGCACCTCAGAATCCCCCACTGAGACTGATGTTTGGATTGTGTTTGCTATTGTTGTTACTACTGCTACTGTGGCATATAGTGGCATCATGTTTTTTCAAATTATGTAACAAGTATCTGCATTACAACTACCATGGCTCCCACTTTTTAATACTGGGGAAATACTACTATGTTTAAAAGCTAATAGAAAAAAAACCAGTGGGCTAGGTGATGCAATAACTGATATGTGCGATGTACATGCTGTTAGTATCATGCCTGTGTAATATTGAAATAATTCATTGATGGAACTGCTAAGTGGTTATCCTATTCATTGCAAAAGTAATACCCAATTTGACTTCATCTGATAGTGTAATATCCAATTAGATCAGATAATTATCTTGTTTCTAATTAAAACTGTTACTGGATTATTTAAAGTGTTCATTGTTTTTAACCTCTTTAGGCTTATTGAGGTTGTATTGGATACTATATGGACACATAGCTCAATAAATGCTGTACACAAATGTCTTGATATTAATTGTTGATTTTTGTGTTTTCTAAAAATAGGGATAATGGAATTTTATAAGACTGCAAAATTTTCCAGTTTATAAAATTAATTTTCTTTTCAGAATAGATATTTTTTATTATTCTAATGTATAAAAGGAAGCTGAATGATTAACAGTATGAAGTTGTACTGTTGTAACATCATTCTCCAGGTTCCAAATGTATGTCCAAGATAAATTAACATGAAATTGTATACACATTAATAGTAACATCAAATTTTGATAATTTTGTATGGTATAGATGACATATATTCTAAGTGTTTTAAGATATTGTGTGGTATTGTTTTATGTATTAACAAAAATGTGCAAAGTTTTACTTCCATGGCTTATATAATTTGCAGTTACCAAGGGCCTAGAATATTGTGAAAGTAGAAGCTCAAGTTAGGTAACTAGCACAATTCCTGTTATAGTTTTCTGTATTGTGTTAAGTTTTGCTACATCATTAAAATATATTCCAAAACATGCATACCTTCGCTGACACTAATAGCTGTTCCTCGATCTTCATCTTTGCCATCTAACATTGTGTTTGCTTGTTCCAGTCTTTATATACCCCACTTGACTGCCCTTGGTAATATCTAATTTGCAAAACTTTATGCCGGCCCTCACACACTCGCTATGCAGGTACTGTATATAAGCATTGCATGCAGACAATAAAATCACTTTTTCTTGCTAAAGCGCGAGCATTCAGACTAATGTTTGTTGATTTACATTTTTTTAGTTTTCAATTTCTAATAATCGGAAATTCTTTGTTTTGTTATCTAGAGATATATTTCGTTGAATTTGTTTTTTTGTTTTTTTTCCTACAAATATATTACAAAAAAAATTGGATATGAATTATTGTGTAAAGGTTTCAAGCACGGAGGCTACTCAACCTTTGTCTATTTCTCCTTTGTTATCTAGTGGTGGTCAGCAGTCGAGGGGAGAGCCACTCTCTGTGAAAGGTGTCCGTGACCTGATTCGGGGCGAGATGTGGCCTGGGGGTATCTCTCCCGGAGGTTCTGATTTGAACTTTCATTCTGAAACAGGATATTCTGGAGAGAATTTAGACTCCCTGTTTTCTGCTCCTCCTTTCACTAGAGCTTCCTTTCCTGAGGACTCATCTGATCAGTCACCTTCTGCCCAATTGGGACTTTAGGGTTGTTTTACATGCTTTATCACGGCATCCTTTCAAACCCATAGCCTCCTGTTCATTATATCATCTTTCCCTCACAGTTTATTTTTTATTGCTGTTAGCTTCTGGATGCTGTCATTCTGATTTATTTGACATTCATGTTCAGCGAACTCTATCACTCTACCTATGTTTTGCTCTATCCCAACCGATCATTTATTCTAAAAACTCTCACTACCAGAGAAGGAAACAGATCTTTTTCTCCTATTCATTTACCTGGCATTTCTCATCTTTACAGTGGATCAGACCCAGATCGTTTGTTATCTCCTGTCAGGGCACTCGGATGTTATGTGGCTTGTAACGAATCATTTCGAGACTCTAAGAACAGATTTTATATTCATTGGGATCCTGCAGTGTCCAGGGATTTTTATCACCTGTTACTTTAACCAGATAGCTTCAGAAGTTGATCCATATTACCTATTCAGGCTTATCTGTTAATGATTGCAATATGCTCCACTTCACCTCTCACCAGATTTGACACCTATCAATTTCTTTGGCTGCCTGGTTCTCTAGAAGATATTTTGTGGGCTGGTATGTGGACTTCTCGACACGTTCATATCTTATTTTCACAATCTGGCAGTTTCCTCTTCCCCCTGTGGCTGTGTTGACTACCTCTACTAGATTTTTAACAGGGAGGTGAGTAACGTGTTATCTGACTTATAGTTATTGTTCTTTTCTCTTCTAGGGTCCCTATTGATTTCTTTTGGATCCCACTCAGTGGCGAGTGTTGCCCAGTCGAGTATGCTTGTATTTAAATTCCGCACTAGCAACCTTTATATCGGTTCCTGGTTGCAGTGGGCTCTGTCAAAATGTGTTCCATAAGACCATTTGGATGGTGATATTTTATTACAATATTTCTAATGGACCGCTACTCATGGAATATCATGAGTAAAGCTAAAGGGGATTTTGCCAGTCATTGCTGATTTTAGAACTGAAATAGTCAAGATCAGCTTGATTTTAAAAATTAGGGAACGTGGTTCACCTGTTGCAATGTCTCCGGAGACCTGCCCCCCCCTCTACTTGTGGAGCTCAGGAGTCCTTATCATACCCAGTTCCCAGTCGCTAAGGTGGTGGACAGAAGATTTTCCTTCAGAGTGTTGAGTTTTCTCCACTCTTGGAGAAGAGGGCAAAGTTGGGGACCCCCCTACCTTGGTCCCTGGATATTTTTTCCCAGATATTGGTAGGAACAGGAGCAACCTATGCAGGAGCCTACTCATAAAACTAGTCCAGATTTGATGCTATCTCCTTGTAAATCCGAACAGAACGTGGTCCCATCTTTGGTCCTTGGTGGGATAGTGCTCCACATTCTCTCCATAATTCCATGGGTAAGCAGAATTCTCCTTGCCCACTTGGTGGAGGAGTAAAGACAACTGTTTCTAAATTCAGACTGGATGAGTTATGGACTTTGGTGAAGTATGGTATATGATCCCGTCAATCCAGACCTGGGATGTTGCCTTTTGTACTTCTTCAGGCTGATCAGAAGGATTGTCCATTTTGGTGTTGCTTTCTTTCTTTCATAAATTTAGTGGTTCGAAATGCATAATTCTGTGGTTACTTGTAGGAAGCCTATCACAAAGATATATATATATATATATCTGCGGTCCAACTGCCTTGGCCACCAACATGGGATATGGGTACCATGGTCCCTTAAATCCAACCCAAGTTATGGAATTTCGGGTGTTTGGTCGGGGCTGGACCATATACTTGTATTATATTCCACCCTTTTCAATTTTCTGTAGTTCTGGGTGAAGAGCATACTTGTTCTGGATGTAGTGTGGTGTTCCCCACTGTGATACCACTTCTCGTGATACATAATCGTTCTCTGCAGATGCTTTCTGTATGATCTCTGTCCTCACCGGCCCCTCTGCCTTGTCAATGTGGGATTCTAGCTATTAGTGCCAGCAGAGGTATGTATGTTTTGGAAGTTATCATTCTCCTAAACTGAAAATGTATTTTCAAACATACTTACCTTTGCTGACACTCTCCCTCCTTTCCTCCCCACTAAAGGCCAGTGTTAGTGACCACAATGAGGTAAGTCACGAAAAAGTGATTTTATTGTCTGCATACAATGCTTATATACAGTACCTGCATAGAGGGCGTGTGAAGGCCGGTGTAAAGTTTTGCAAATTTGATATTGCTGAGGGCAGTCGAGTGGGGTATATAAAGACTGGAGCAAGCAAACAAAATGTTAGGTGGGAAAGATGAAGACTGAGAAATAGCTATTAGTTTCAGCAGAGGTAAGTATGTTTGGAAATACATTTTATGTTTATGAAAATAACTTTTGTGTATGTCAAACTTATTTCAAGCAAATTAAACTGTTCAGTTAAAAAAGTTGTTGGAAATTATATGTAGTTTGGAACCTTTTATTGCTGTGACTCAGAATTAACTATAAATTTTTGGGTTTCCTGGGTGTAATGACATTTAGTGGTTTTATTTGAGATGGATGTGTAATTACAAAAGTTGCTTAAACAATAGAAAAATAGTATTCATGATGTTAAGAAAATGTGTATGTTAAAAAAATCAGTGAAAGACAAAAATAAGAAACTATAACACAGTACTTTCAAAAGGTAGATCTTTCCGTAATATTCCTAAGTTATTTAGAAGTTTTAGTGTTGAGTGGAGATCTGACTGTCTCTCAAGGTTAATGTTGACCCTACAACACTTATAGCCTGAGGTTTTTGCATAATATTTGGATTGTCAGAATACGTTTATTAAGAATCTTCCTGCTATGCTGGATTTGAGGGCAGCAAAATTTTATTTGGCTTAAAGGCCAAGGTTGCCATTTTGCACACACACACACACACACACACACACACACACATGATTGTGTACATTGTAGAATAATGGTGCATATTGAAAAGACAAGGATACACTGCTACATAGTGTTATATAAGTGAACTTTTTATAGCTTACATAGTTTCATCATTTATTAGATAAAATATATAAAATAATTTTAATGCATTTTTTTATATTTTAAGTTAAAAGAAGGAAATTGTAGACATCATTGAATTTGTTCATTATAGGTTTTAAAAAGACATGGTAAGAAATACCTAATCATATAGTACATTGTATATGTGTATGTAGGTGAATATTCAAGGTCTTTGCCATAGTGGCAGTTCTAGAGAGTGTTATTAAATACTAGGTGTTTATAAACATTTTTTTACAGGTTCTGTGAAACAACTGAACGTTTAAAAAGATTTTTTTCTTACACAATATTTTTTTTTTGAGTGTGTGTGCATTGCATCCTTTTTTACATTTGCATTCTTTCACCAGATTTGGTGGGGAGTGTTGCTTTGTCAACAGTACTGGCTTAACTCCACTTGCTTTATGTCACTCAGCCAAACTGGAATAGATCCATCACAGGGTGGTGGTTGATCTGTTGGTAGCCTAGTACATGTTATATGAAAGCATAACTAGTTAATGGAAGAGTGCCTGAAAGTAATTTTTACATACTTAAAGTAGTCCTCATGAATAATTAGGTATGAGCCTTGTTAGTATATATATAACCATCATGGCTTCAGTGGAAACTTCTATTATCTTTTAACCAGTGTACCTTAGTTTTCTTAACACCATTTTAATTAGACACATTTTCTAATTTTTTAATTTGTTCATGTTGAACAAATTAAAAAAAAATCATTGACAAAGAAAGATCTTGTATCATGGAGAGCATGTACAAAAATAATTATGGAGTTACAGATATATCAGCCTGATAGATTAGAATAATCTAGTCCTTCATTCTGAAAAAAAAAAACTGATAAGATACAGAAATTTCCCCAGCTGATTCAGTGATATATTGACTTCTTTGACCTCTGAAGTTTAAGTAGAATCTTTCATACCTATTATGATGACCCAAGAAATATGCTACCCACTTTTTCATGTGTCTTACAGAACATTGAAGTATTTACATCTCATAAAGAGATAGCTTGGTATCATTAATTACTGGAACTTATGAAGTTTATTATATTTATCTTTTTACTTTTTATATAGTTCAGACAAATATCTTAGTAGGTTTTGATTGCCATTAGAGGTTGTTACAGGTACCCCAAAACCTGGGTATCTACCGATTTTAAATAACCTGACCTAACCTGGGTCTCTCTTTTTTGTTGTTGTTGTTGTTCTACTACCTGGGTATCAGTTGTTAATTTGAAAATTATTTTATTATTGTTTTCAGTAATGAAATAGACTAAGCAAATCTACAGATCTGTAGAGAGGAAATATATGACTTATTTACTGAATTTAATATGTATTATGCATTTAAAATATTGGTATTTGTTATCAGTTTAATATAAGTTATTTTTCTTTATTATTACCCAAATAGTATCTGGACTCATGGATATTTTTTTGCAGCAGATACTAATTTCCAAATTTTATGATGGTGCTGAACAGTAATTACTGTTATTGATTTGTATAATTTTATCCCAGTTGGGTTAGAGGAAAGCTTGTTGGTACTTGTAACTTTTGAAATTTTTTCTTTTTTGTATTTTTATTTATATGCACCTGTTATATCATATGTGGCATCTATCTGTAACTTTGTGGATAGTAGAATATAGGGCTTGTTGCAAAATATATGCAAATTTTATGTATATTATTATCAACAGACTTCTGGGTTCTAAAAGAAAAAAAGTATAAAAAACACATCCCATTTCTAGTTTTTTTGTGGAATTCTTTAGCTATTTAACATATTTGGTTGACTTTTCTAGTATCCAGAAAGCTTCTTTTTTCCCCAGAAGGTCTGATTTGTAGACGGATTGATAGTGAAATCAAGATTTTACTAGACCTTTTTTTTTTTTTTTAACTTGCATGATCTGTGGCTCTGATATATTTGGAAGTAGACTTTTGATATTAGGTAACAAGTCAGTGTCTGTCTGTTCTCTTGAACATGCATATAACTTCTTTTGTAGATGTCGGTGCACTTGAAAGGCTACGATTCACTGAAGAACCACTAGTGGTTAATGGTATTTGCTGTTTGTTGACAAAGAACTTAGATCATCACTGGAGTAATCATTCAGAAAGTTTATGTAAGTCAACAGTTTGTGAACTTAATGTATTTTTAGTTTTGTGTTTTCTAGCTTCCTTGCCCAGTAATGATTGTCATTATCCAGTATAGAAGGACATATTGGTCCTAAAAACTCCAAAATATTTGGAAAATGAAATAAGTAAGAAAAAATTACTGAAAGATGAAATTCAGTATTTTAAATTTAGTTACTACCTAACTCTTCTGTTTTTGTAGATGTCTGTGCACTTGAAAGGCTACCATTCACTGAAGAATCATTAGTTGTTCATGGTGTTTGCTGTGTGTTGGCAAAGAATTTAGATCTTCATTGGACCAATCATTCAGAAAGTTTATGTAAGTCATCAATATGTGTATGTAATGCATTTCTAGATTTGTACTTCCTTACTCAATAACTATGGACATTACCTGGCACAATAAGCCATATTGATCCTAAAACTCCTAAATATTTGGAAAATGAAATAAATGTAATGCTTGAAAGTAAAGTTCAGAATTTTCAGTTTACTTAACACACTCATCATGGGCAGGTTAAAGTGCTCATGTCATAACTTTTTAGAGTTACATTAAAATTTAGTTAACTACCTTATTATCATTGTATATGAATATATTTGGCATCAAAACATAGTTAATAAATAACATTTTAATGTTATATAAGTGTTAAGTTCTTCATTTTATAAGGAAATATTTGAAAAAATCCCCAATATTCCCTAATATGATAATTCTGATATTTGTTTGTTAGGTGTTCCTTTTACTCTAATTTATTTACCACCTCTCTGAGAAGTGTGGAATTTAATGTAAATTACTTGTTATGATATAGTTATTACTCAGGCAAAGCATAATTTTAGAACTTTCAATCTTATTTGTTTACGGAGCCATAAACTAGAAAATTGTGATATTTGTTCTTCAGGTATTCTTTATTCTCTAATTTATTTACTACATCTCTGAGAAGTGTGGAATTTAGAAAGCCAGAGAAATTATGATAGTTATTGGACAATGTCTGCTTTTTGTGTGCTATTATTCTGTATTTTTTGGTGCGTTATTTGATTAAATAAAAGTTATTTAGTGCAGTAGTACCATTAGTATACAAAAAAAGTAGGCATATGTTTCATCAATAGCAAAAAAAAAACCCAGGTAAGTTCTATATTTTTTGCTTTTCATATGTATTTTTTACTTATTATTGTAAAGGTAACTAAAATGTAAAAGTTAGAAATTCATTAGGATAAATAAAGATAAATAATATAATAATTCTTCATGAGGTATGCTTGTGAGTAGCTCATGCACTACATAACTTGTATGGTAACAGAAGCTACATGCTTGCCAAGTAATTTACAATTTATGTGGCAGGATTATTAGTTGAGAGGTAATGGAATTTTTCTACTTTTTGCATTATTTTCTTTAGTGCATTATTTAATTCAATAAAAATTAAGTTCATTACTATCAGTAGTATAAAAAATTAGGGTTAACTCTTTGAAAATGAACAGCAAGAAAAAAAGAAGATTGGTTAAATATTTTGTTTCTTGTTTTTCATCTTTATTCTTTATGTATAATTATAAAAGTAACTAAAATGTAAAAATAAGGATCCTTTTAGGTTTGTTAAGATTAGATTAGGTAAAATATATAATAATGATATTATAATAAAAATGTTTCACAAGGCACACACATGTGAGCAGCTCGTGGGTAATGTAATTCGTTAGCTTAACGTGAGCTGAACATTGCCCGAGGGATTTACAACTTATAATGGCATGAATAGTAGTTAGGCATGGTTCAAAGGGCAATAAAACA
>NW_013666640.1:169182-184317 GCF_000517525.1 Limulus polyphemus | reverse complement strand
ATTATAAATAGATGTATACTGTTATAAACTTAGAGCTACTTAGGATAAACAAATGTAGTTTCATGTTACAATTTAAAGTCATTCTAGAAAGAAAAAAGTGTATTTTATATATATATATATATATATATATATATATATATATATTTATGGTTGTTATGAGGTCAGTCAAATTGAAAAAGAAAGATATTTGAATTTTATTTAGGAGGTTTTAGAGATTATATAAGTGAAAAATGAAAATTTTCAGATGAAAACTATTTTTTATCTAAACATGAAAATCACCAGGAACAGTCAGCAATTTGACTATGGGTATTTACCGAGGGAAAAACTTCATGAAAAATTTGATTTTTTGTCTACAAAAGATTGTAATGTTTACTGAAAGCTTGCAAAATTGTGTGAAGACACATAAAACATATTAAAAGTTATGGTATGCAAACTCTAAAGGTCAATTTGGGCCAAGAACTTGGTTAAGTTAATCAAACTGTACTGAGAGGGTTAATATGTATTTACAAATAAAACTTCATTAGTGTTATTAGAATCTTCAGGCAGTAATTTGTTGTATGGGTGAGTCACTCATTATCTCAAGAACCAGTATGAGAAATATGTTAACTTTGAAAACAATAATCGGCTGTTGATGAGTTAAGGCAGAAGGGGAATTAAATTTTCTGACAAGCAGTGAAAAAGGAAACTAACAAGTTTGGCAAGTGGTTCAAGAATGTTCATCTGGTATGATGATTGAGTAATTATCCTTATATAAGAAATAAAAAGTAAGTTTATATATGATTTGTGTTTTCAAGAGAAAAAAATTGTCAGAATTGCTGATTTGTTTGTAACTTTAAATAATGATGTTGCAACAAGACAAGCAAACAAGCTTTAAAGATATAAGTTGCTGAAAATATATAATACATATCAGGAAATAAAAAATTATAAAAGATGTTTGTGTCAAAAATGATTTTGCTACATGTAATAAACATTACACCAAATGGTTAACACTCAGGTATAAGTAAGTGTTGTGGCACTACTGATTTGAGGGGCTCAGGTTTGATTCCCATTGCTACCGAACTTGTTTGTCCTGTCTTTGTAATGGCAAAGCTACTGAGTTTCTCTGTAATGGCTGATGAGAAGGAAGGAATTGGCTGATAGCACTCCTACCCGACCTTTTTTTTTTCTAGCTTTTAGGCTTCATGTTTTGAGGAACACTGTACTGGTCAACTAATCGATTATCAGTGTCACTAACCGCCCAACTCTAAACAAGAGTAGCCTGAGAGTTTTTAGTGGGTGCTTTTGACTAGCTACCTTTCTTCTCGTCCATCAGTTCAAAATTAAGGATGGCTATATAATTTTGTATGACATTCTGAAAGAAACAGTACCTGTCTAATGGATTTTTGAATATCTCTCTCTCTTTATCTCTGGTTGAGACTGAATATTACTATTGATTTGACCAGTAATCTAAAAATATTATTCTGTTTAGTTATGTGATATAAAGTAATATTTGCATAAAATGTACTTTTCTGAACACTATCATACCTTTGCAAATCATACACTTCATTATCCTAAGACTGTATGATCAAATTAAAGAATAAAAATATTTCAAACTATCAATATATAATGGAATTTTAAAGGATATATTTATGATCATCTTTTGTGACATTTTTTTCATTTTGTGGACTAGCTTATAGCTTTATGTGGAGTCCATAATGGTGTTAAAGATTATATGTTGTGTATCAAAAAGTTTGTTTTCTAATTTGATGACTGATTCTAAATGAAGTGTAAATTTTTTTCACACACACACAAATATGTTCTCTTCAGTTATGTTACTTTTATCTTTTTAGCATTGATAATAATATTCAAGACATCAAATTTGTTTTAAAACAAAAGACTTCAGGTGAGATGTTTACAGAAATGAAGTTTCTAGCTTAAATGATCAAAGTATGATTGTCAGAGGTGCATTTGGTTTTTGTTGCACATTACAGGGCAGCAGAATGGCTAGCCATGGAAGTGTGATTGTAACACAAATTAAAGCAGAAGATCATTGTGAAGCATCTTGCTCTAACACTGCGTTGTCACACTGTCCACCTTCACCACATATCTACTCACCTACAACATCAGGACTAACCAATGGCCAAACAGATCTTGATTTTGTCACTAGTGGAAGTATGGGTCCAGTTGTGGGTAGCAGTAAAAGTCATTGCTGGTCACCTGATGACAAAACTTTGGTAAGTGAAACCACTTGGGTTTGCAGTAGTTGTCATGGTAAGCATAATCTATATCTATCTATCCACCCATCCATTATATCTTTTTATATATTTAAATTTATTTTGCTTTATTTTTATTTGATATGCTTCATTAAAGTTTACTTTTGACCAACTCTTTTGTGTTAAACTTGTGATTTTACTCATTGAATTTTAGTTTATGGGATTATTTTCTGTTCAGGAGATTTTGTATTTAGTTATTAACCTTTTTGTAAGTGTTTGCAAATGCTAAGTGTCTGTGTGTGAAGTCTCTGCTTATTCTTGCAATAAAAGATCCCCAATGGAACAATGGTACTGTTCATTCTTTTGTACTTAAGTCACAGTTTGAGATTACTTCAGGATTTCTTTATTTACTGATATTTTTGCAATATTTGCATTTTTTCCCCCTTGTGTTTTGTTATATTCCATATCACAATTACACGGATTCCTTTTTCATCATGAATTTTTCAGCTTGTCTTTTTCTATTTATTACATGGACTGCCAGATTGTTTTTACCCATTGTTTTGGTTATATGTTCAAGACTGTAGAGGATTCATCACATGGTTATCTCTTCTGTGGTGTTTTGTTTTGTGTATCAGAACAAATCTCACTCTGAGTTAGTTTTTATCACTTTTAAGAATAAATTTTCAATGTTCTTGTGCTATTGTTGCTTCACCACTTTCTCCATTTGATCTTGGAGATGGTTTATTGGACAAATTAGTTCTCATTCTAAGGCTCTCTCAGAGGTTCAGAGAGGCCCAGGCCACTTCTATCTTTTGAGGCTCCTGATTATAATAATAAAACATATTATAACACATGAAACAAAATAAGACAATCATTAGCTGAAAGGAAAAGTGAAACATAATTTGAATATTTAATTTGTATTGTATTTATAATTTGCAGCTCTAAGCTGAGAATGTGTCACATTTTGGTCTGATTGGGAGGCACATAAAAACAAGTAATAAAACTTGACAAATGCAAAAAATTAAGAAGTGTCTAAATTTGAGCCCTCCTGGACCCTCTCTAATTGGGTGTTTTCATTCTAGAAAGAGGCTTATTTTATTATGTATATGGTTTCCCTTTCTAAAACATCCTTGAGTTCTTTAGGGTCTCTCATCTAGACTGCCCTCCAGATTTCAGTTTGTTCCTGTTCTCTTTGGAATTTAATTGATCTAACATCTTTCCTCATATCATTTTGTGTTTTCTTTATTGTTTCTAAAGATTAATTATCTTCTTATCTATCAACAATGGAGGTTATCACACATGTTCCTTTACATTTTTTGATGTACAGAAGCAACTTACAATTTCAACTTGGAACGATTATTTATGAAAATTTTCCTTATCATTTCTCATTTTAAAATGAAAAGGTGTTAAGAACTATGCCCAACTATCAAGTGCTGGTATTATTTGATAATCATTTTTTTTTGTTTTTATATTTATGTTTATACATTCCACTGATTTCAGTGCTGTATTTGAGGGGTATGATCCACTTGGACAACTTCACTGAAGTAATCTTCAGTGGTCAGGAGGTGCCCATTTTATCTTCTTTCATGGGTTTTGTATCATACTATTAGCTTTCATGTTGTGATATTTTGAGGTCATGAATCTAATTGTGGTTTATTTAAAACTTTGGTTCTGATAAATGTGGTCTGCACTCAAATATTTAAATACTTTGCTATCTTACTGAATATATTCTGATTGATGTCTTTGCAGTTTAGTTCATCTGAATGCTCTTTCTTTTCTGGTTTGTGTGTCTAATCCATCAGTTCTGAATATGGTCTTATTTTATTTTTCTGGCTTCTTACTAAATAATTCTTCTAGAATTTGGATAGAGTTTGTGCAAGTGCTTGTAAAGTCTGGAAAGTCATGGAATTTAGCTTCTGTATATCCAGTCCTGTAAAGCATTGAAATTCCATTGCTAGTACTTGAGAGTACCATACTTTTCTTTATGAAATAAACTTATTGTTGCATTGTTGATTGAAGTTTATAAACTGTATGTTATAAAACATTTATTAAAAACTGATCATAGAGGCCATGGTAAAGTTTGTGTTGCCACAATTGCTAAGCAGTTGATCACATTAGAAGATCATCCTTTGAGATTTCCATTTTGCAACTGTTAGATAGTTTTGTGAATAAAAAAACAAAAACAGCTCCAGTACTAAGCCTAATACTTGTATATAAATCGTTTATATAAGATACCAGAGTTTTGTGTTTTTAATAGCCTTTGCTCAGTGATGCTAATGTAGTGATTAGTTTAATTGCACTACTATAAGATATTGGGCTAAGTTCATTGTTTGTTACAAGTGTTTGATCTTAAAAAGAAAATGGGGAAAGTGGCTATTAACAGCCACATGAAAGGTGTAAAACAGCTTGCATTGAGGGAGACTATGAAATCTGCTTTAGTAATGCAATTAACACTATTTATTATCAGCAACAGAGGATTTGTAATTCAAGCATTTCTCATAAGAGATTTATATCATCATCATAATTTACTAATTCTTTATCAGATATTAGCATGGTTAGAGCTATTGCTTAAAGAGGCAATTTATGGCAAGTATAGTAATGGTGTATCAGGTTGGGAGAATCGAGTTTCCTAAGGAACTTCTAATGGCTTGCAGAGCTGATTATGCAAAAGTTGTAATCATTCCCATGTAATATTTCTCTTGCAACCTTTATGAGTTGGATTAAAGATCTTCTTCAAATGGTTTATAAGGACATGAGAAATGATAAGATTCTCTTGAAGGATATGATGTGTGATGGTATGCAATACTTGAAGTTTTCAGGCTTGTAGGAGCACCAGCTGCTTTGGATCAACCTAACTTCTAAGTGATATAGCTAAGAGCGATATGAGGATAATCATGGCATAGCTATGACACAATCATACATTACAGCACAGTCCTTATGACACATCCATACCAATGATTAGGTGAATATATAATGATTTTGAATATTGGACAAAATTCATCTGGTGATTTTGGTGTAGTTATTTGTTGGGTTTTTCTGATAACTACCAGATATGATTAATGCAAAATTGTGGATAAAAATTTCCATGAAAAGAAAATAGAAAGCCAAAATACAAGTTTATTAATATTTTCATTTAAATTGATCTTTAAAAGTTTACCTTATGTACAGTCATAGTACACTAAATTTTAGATTCATGATTAATCTAAATATAATACTTCATACCAGTTTGTATACAAGGATGAAGCTGGTATTATGTTCTACTATCTTGGCTCATGTTAAATACTAATTTTATGTGTTCCTTGCTTCTTTTGGGTCTTGTGTTTTCAAAGAGAAATTGTGGTTGAAATTGCCAAATCATTGGCAATGATTATAATAGTGTTTAGATAATGCTAATTATGTTACTTTATTATTGTATTGTGTAGGTAATACAAGTTAGTTATTATAAATATGACTATCCAATCCTTTATGAGATCATATTTTATTTTACTTCTTAGTAATACTACCACTGTAATCTAATCTGTAATTTGCTTTTGACTGACAAAGTCTTTGGTAAACTGGTCGAAGTTTAATCCTTGTTTTCCTACAATATTTATACATGATTTTGTTGAGGATGCTGGATTGACACGAGATGAAAATGACTTTTAATGCTGCATGTAGTATGGGTATTTTTCCATCGAATAGATTATATACTGTGGCTCAAAATAGTTGAAAGGGTGACCAATACCCCATTTTATAGCGACTAATTTTTACCATCAGCATTGTTGAGCACCTTTGCTAGTATAACATAAAATTATTAATTACTTTTTTTTTTTCTTCTCAATATTCAGCAATATTTATGCAGGTATTTATAATTTAAGTACATGAAATCCAGAATTTATCATCCTTTGAAGTTGTGTGTGTGTGTGCAGTATTTAGAGATTTGTACAGGGTTTCAGCAGTGGTGAGATGGTAGGATAGTGACGAGTGAAATGATAGCTGCTATACCAAGAAACTACAGGATGAGGCTCTTTTGCAATTTATTTGTAAATTTTATGCAGAAATAAAGTGCTTTCATTTTTACACTACATAAGCACTTGTTTTTACATTATATAAGCTTTTGATGAAAAGCAAAAGTGCTAGAAGTTCTGCTTCAGTGCCATGCATGGGCTGATTCATATTAATTTTAAAGTTACTTGAAGTAAAAAATTTTGTGTACGTGTACATATGTACACAAAATGGCAAAACAGCAATTCAACAGATATGTAATATATATGTTGTAAATATGTTTAATATATCTACATGTTACACATTTTGGTAATATGTATAATCTATCAACATAAACTGGAAATATATGCTTGTAGTATATTAAATAAACATGTAATTCATGTTATATGTCAAATCCATTACTAAGACTTATTGGGTTATGGTAATACATTCAATTCATTTTGAGCAAACATTTTGTTTCTTAAGAAATGTTTTATTATAAATTTTAATGAAACTGTCATATGACGTTTGTGCCCAGTGTATTAATGAAAATTAAGATTATAGTCTTATTGTATCATATTTAAAGGAAGTAAAAAGAAGAAGAGAAACTATTTAAAGTTTAAAAAGTTATGTAAGATCTTGTTGGTCTTAACTAATTTAATTTAGTGTTATTTTATCGTAATCTGATAATTTTTCATTTGTTAATCAGGCAACCTTTACTCTTTGATGAAAACTTTTATTAGTTTTGAGCCATTTCTTCTCTCTTTTGATTTAAAATGTTTCTTAAAGAAAGTTTATCTATGTTCAGGATCTCTACCAGAGTGATGCAGCAGAACATTCACCATCACCACCTATTAGCCCAGAGAGCCACCACCAAGAGATGTTCTGTACGAGCACTACTATGGCTATTGATGGGCCAACTGGCCTTGCTGTTGTTGGAACTTCTGATGGAAAAGTAGGTGACTGTCCAAAGAGATTGTGTTTAGTATGTGGAGATGTAGCTTCAGGATTTCATTATGGAGTTGCATCATGTGAAGCTTGTAAAGCCTTTTTCAAGAGGACAATTCAGGGTACGTAACCATTCATAACTCACTTAACTTAAACAGTATTATTCCCTATGGGTCATGATTTTGTAAACTGTTTATACAGTAACCATTATCATATAGTAACATTGACAATGATACTGGGATAAAGTTTTCATTCATTAGCAATTGTTACGGTTAACTTTGAAATAGTATTATCAAGAAAAATTTAATGCATAATATTCTATGCATTGTTAAAACTTGTACACAATAATCATTTCAGTATTGTAACATTTTCACTGTACACTTCATGTTTTTACTCCCTCTTTTACTAATTATTATGTCCTAAACACACTTCCATTTTCTAATGTTTTGTAGAGTCACTGTCACACTTGCTGCAATCCTTTTCAGATGCTAGCTAAACATATCTACATTGTTAGAATGGGGTACTGGCTACCACAGATATGCATGATACCACTGAAGACCACTTAACTCAGTTTTGCACTTTACTCTCCAAGTTTACTCTCTGAAGAGGGAATGTCTGCCTTTTAAAAGCCATTGAGCATCAGAACTTATAATATAATTCTTTGCCAATTGCCAGAATAAAAAGGTTTTTACTTATATTTAATAGTATAAATATATGCTATGTTGTTGTTGGGCGTAGGATTTTTCTACAGTAGGTGTGTGTGACTTGTTAGCGATAAATTTAATGATGAATAAACAGCACGCACTTCACTTGTTTTCAAAATAATATATATATATTCAGAACAAGTTAAACGTATGTACAACAAATTCTTCAACACTATAGATATTACAGGCATATCATAAATACTATGCATGTAGTTCTCTCCTTCTTGTCAAAAGTCCACTTATGCCTATTCAGTTACTATCATACTAGTATTCTGTGTATGATTCACTTACAACTGTGGGGCAAGTAACCATAATCGTTTGATCTTTTTTCTTCTGAAGATCCTCTGTTCCTTTTAGCAAAGTGAATTCAGGCTGATTCAATTACTTTAGAATCATGCTTTGATGGAATAAATTATTTTTCATATCTTCATTTTTGCTGTTTGTCTTACTCTAACATATTAAACATTAGTTTAATAAGTGTAAGTTGTTAGGCCTATCACTTCTACATTAGTTAACTTTTCCTTTTGTAACTTTACTTTCTTTTGCTATTATCTGTCTGCTTCTGTCTGTCTCGCTCTGTTTATATCTTTATCACTTAATCATCTGTCCGCCTTCTATATTCTCGACGTCAGTGTATTGCACGTGTCATTCGATAGTCACAACATCAATTAATTATTAACAAAACTTCCTACAATTGTCTGTCCTTAACTCTTATTATAACAAAAACTAAACAGTAATAAAATATTCACTCACAAAAACAAATCGATCAATAACATCTAAACTAAACAGTCTTTTTTTGTCATGACATTGAGTTATGGATTTTTTTCTTTGTGATTGATATGTTTTTGTGTATTACAAACCATGAAATAATTTATTTTTATAAATTACAATTAAGTATTACTTCTGTAGGATATTTCATATAGTATGTTTTTCATATTTTGCTTGATTGTTAATTTTAATCATTGCATATTTTTGAATGAAAATAAATGTTGACTTTTTCCTTCAGGAAATATAGAATACACATGCCCAGCATCAAATGATTGTGAAATCAACAAACGAAGAAGAAAAGCATGCCAAGCTTGCCGTTTTCAAAAATGCTTAAAAATGGGAATGCTTAAAGAAGGTAAGGATAACATGCATGATTATCAATATTGGTGTACTTTTACTAAGAACAATACAACTACAATATATAGAGTATTTTATTACTTTTGTTTGTTCCAACATGATCTAGTTTAATGTCTAATTAATATAGCAAGATTTTTGTCTGATAAATATTGTAACTGTCCATTGTTCTTTATGAATGTAAGTCTCTCAAATGTCTTGTCAGTGAGGTTGTGGCAATCAGGTCTGAGGGTTTTGTTTCTGATGCTAAGCAAATACTCAATGAGAGCAGAGTATGTTTGAACACTCAGGTAGCATTTGATTAGTAGAGATAAGGAAGGAAAGTTTTTTTTTTTAAATGGATGGTTCTTCCATCTAGAGAGTTGCTTTCTTCAGGAAAGCAAGAACCATAGAGGTAGGTGTTGATATCTGTATCCTCTGAAGATGAGGTGGCTGTTTTCTTGGAGGCAGAAAATAAACTAAAGAGCTTACTTCTTTTGCAAGAGGGGGATTTACAGTCCTCTTTTGGTTCCATGGTTTTAGGATTATTTGTTCAGGAAACTTTCTTGACTTCTTCATGCAGGAGCAATTGATTGGATTAATGGACCATAGGTCTAGTGAAACACTAGTCAAGTTTAAATCTGGGATCCAATGCAGAAGACACTTCGTTGCTCATACTGAGTCAGCCAGGTGTGAACAGAGTTCTTCATTGTGGAGACAAGTTTGAAATTATATCTGGACTGCATGCTGTAAATCTCGGTCATCAGCCTATAAACACATGGTACTACATAACTGGATGTAAGTGTTCTGACCTGGATGAAATGTATTGCCTCTTCAAAAGTTGTCAGTATTGTTACCAAATCTGCAAGCACAGTTCAATCATGAAAAGTATGTTTTGATGTACCAGTATGTAGATTATACAACTTCTCCTAGAGAATCTTCAATAAAGACTTAATCATCTTAATTTCTGAGTTCCGTTGTGTTGGTGTTACCGATTGAACTCTGGCCTCTCCCTCTAGTAGATCAGTTGCTTGTGTTGATTTTTGAATGTAGGACACAATGGCTGATGCTTTGGAAATTACTTTCAGCAGTGGTCTAGCTTTTTTCATGCCATCCCTGACCACAAGCTATAGCATATGGGAAAAGCAGGGGGCATGTTCAGGAAGAAATTTGGATAAATTGTCTTCTGATTTAGATTTATCCAAAAGATCATCTTCTGAGTCACTATTTGTAGATGAGCTATCACCATCTCTCACAATAGGTAGTGTTTGTGGTTCAAATCCAGGCAAGCAGAGAGCCTTGATCATGTTGGTGCATTATCAGATGTTAAATATGACACCTTGTTGTTGATGTTAGAGATTTATTACTTCATCATGTTGAGCTGCAATGTTATCACGTTGTGACCCACCTTGAAATGCCATCATGTCAGCATGACTGTTTGCATTTTCCAGTCAAGTATAAAATGACCAGTGATTCCAAGAAAGCTGCACATTTGTCTGCTACTCCAGATATCCACAGTGACATTGATGTTAGTTACAAGTTATAGTAGAGAGATGTCTTTTTGTTAGACTTCATCAAACCTGCTATCGATCAACATTATGGACAGATGCTTATAACTTGGAAGAATATACCAAGAATCCATGGTAAATGTGAATACTCCCAAAGGAGCATTCAAATACTGAATACAAATACCCCATATTTGTTAATTACTGTTGTTATTTCATCCTCTTTGAATAATAGGCAGTGTATAAGATATTACAACAATTTTTTCTTTGTTCTATCAGACTGTGTGTAATTATTACATTGTAACAATACTTTGGTGCTTTGTGGTACCAGCATGTATGAGCAACACTCAGTCCAAAGCTGTTTTTTAGAACATTGTTTAGGAATGTCAGGCCTTTTCTGTATTGCAGTTTTTCAGCATTCTGGCCCATCAACATTATCTTGCAAAATGCATTCTTGTAACATTAATTATGCATCCATAGTTGTTTTTTCTAATAGTTGTTTCAAGTATACTAGACATCACAGTTACTTGACCTTGTTATGAAGTCAGTAATATACAACTCCTTATGCTTTGATTTTCTGCATCAGTTATTTCCATAAACCATGGCTGACACGATAATTTTGGTCACTCCTCTTTATATGTGCAAGTTTTCTCTGCCTCTTCTCAAGCAGTTTCTTAGCAAGATCTTCCAAACAAGTTGAATGGTTCTGTTGGATTTGGATGAGCTATGTTTGTTGCTGGTCATTTAATGTGTATTCTTCTGTACTAATCAAAATGGAAAATTTCAGAAAATGTTGTTTTATTGTGTCCATTGACCATTGGTAGTGTTAATGGCAGAGGTTATGTATTTATTTTGTTACCTTTACAAAAATAGGAGTATTTGTATCAGACATTTGGTGTTACTAATCGCTAAGAGGCATTTTACTAATTTCACTGGGATTTTGAGGTGTTGGATTTTACTGTTTGGGTTTCTGACTTCAAAAAGTGTTTGATTTAAATTACATTGCTGGAGTCATGTTGTATTTTTCCTTTTTACAGGGACTTCTTAACACTTTGTGCATATGTGTGTGTGAGTCAAAGTGTGCATTTCATGACCTTTTATAGTGATATATGGAAACTTTAAATAAATAACATTATTATCAATGTATGTTAATAAACTTGGCATCATTATGTACTTTATAATCCAAAATTTCATATTATGTAAGTTTTAATTTCTTAATTTTAAAAGGAAATATTTAAGATTCTCTATCTTCACTTTTCTGTGTCATGTGATACTTCTTTACTCTGAATTATCTGTTTTAGATTTTATTTTTTCCTTTTTATGGGTTTCAGATTGGCCACCACTTAGAAACACCAACTACAGATATTGACAGGACTGAACTTAAATAAAAAACCTCTACCTTCTTTATTTTCTGAGATATCAATAGATTTGTTACATACACCACAGAAGCTCTTTCCAGCTTTTAAAATTACTTATTTACTCACAATTGTTTGTCAGTGGTACATGTTTATAACCAATATAAGAGCATTTTGTGAACTATGTTAAATGACATCTATCTTAATTCTTTCACAATGGGCTAATGCAATTTACAAAATCCTGTATTGAGAATTTCCCCGTAACTCAGAGATTTCTTAATATATTCTATCAAAAATGGGTAAGATTTTGTTAAAGGTCATAAATATCTTGTACACAAAAAATTACATAATTTTAATTAAGTGTTTTTACTAAAAATAGGTTATTTATCTATTGTAGTTACTTGCACTTAAACTTTTAATAAATCAAGTGGAAGGTGATTTTCATTTTAAGTATAAAAACACTTCTTCATCTTATAGTTTTCAAATTTCATTTGCATAATCTCTAAAACCTCCTAAACGAATATCAAACGTTTTTTTTAAGGTAAATATTTATATTTCATTTTCGCTACAGCATCACTAACTCTAGCTCTTATCATCAATGTACAATGCAAGGAAATGATTAAATGTATGAAGTAGAAAAATTACATACCATTTAATTTTTTGTTGAATATCTTTAAAGATCTTCTTTTGGTTATATTTGTAATTTTAGGTCTTTCCCTTTTCACATATAGTTAATTTTTATGTTTTATTTTCCTTTCTTGCCCTTTAGCATTTATTATTCATCTTAACACAAGTCAACTGTGCCCCTGGGGTATATTACAGTTCGTAAGTTTTCAAGGCTTAACCCTTTTACCCCGGGTATTCTTTACTACGCGTGACAGAAAGTTTTAGTGTCTTGCACTCAAAATTTTATTAAACTACTTTTTGTTCATGTTATACCAATTAGTATAGCATAAAATTGTAGCTAATAATCCATATTTTAATAGTACATAAGTTTTAAGTTCCTAATTCTACAAGACAATATAAAAATAATCCTGAATTTCCCCTAGGTGACATTCATGACATGTTTTCTATAGGCATTTTCTCTTTTCTATTTTATCCAACACCCCTTGAAAAAGTATGAAATTAAACGTAAATTACTGTCTATAGTTCTATTGCCCTTTTAACTGTATTTAGCTACTATTCATGCCATTATAAGCTGTAAATCACTTGGGGAATGTGTAGCTCACGCTATCGAATTACATTACCCATGAGCTATTCTGAGCTGCTCATGTGTGTGCCTTGTGAAACATTTTTATTATATCATTATTATTCATTTTACCTAATCTTAGCTTAACTAATCTAAAGAGATATTGATTTTTAATTTTTTATTACTTTTGTAATAATAAATTAAGAATAAACATGAAAAACAAGAAATATAGTAATTACCCGAGTCTTCTTTTTTTTTTGCTCTAGACTGTTGATGACACTTAACCCATTTTTTTTTTATTTAATTAAATAATGCACCAAAGAACATAGGGGAAATTGTCTACTTTTTTAATGTTATTATTCAAACTATCATAATTTTTCTGGCTTTCTAACTCTGCAACAAGAACTGTTACAAAATCATCCAAGCTAGTTCTTACCTTTCCCGTGGAAATAACGCTTGTACTAACTGTGAAATTGACAATTCTCCATTAAAAAATAATGTTATATAATACATCATTTGATAGATGAAAACCATTGCTTTCTATTGGGTATAGATAATATAGAATTAAATGTAAGAGAGAACTATTAATAAATCGTGAAAGAGAGAATGTGATAGGTGGATGTGGCAATAGGGATCTGATTTTCTTTTTGATGGCTCTGTAACCAAACAAAATTGAAGTATATAAAAATTATGGTTTGTCTGAGCAATGATGATTTTATAGTGAGTAATTTACATTGAATTTTGTATTTATTGGAGGGGTGTTGGATAAAATAGAGAAGAGGAGATGCCTAGAGAAAATGTCACGTGACACTCTAGGGAAAATTCAGGATTTTTGTAAATATTGTCTGAAAAAATTAAGAAATTAAAACTTGTATACTATTAAAATATGGATTATTAGCTAAGATTTTATGCTACACTAATTGGTATAATATAAACAAAAAGTAGATTAATAAAATTTTGAATGTAAGTCACTAAAACCTTGTGACATGCCAAATAAAGGATGCATGTGCAATTAGGGTTAAACTGTTACAAGTCTGATGGTGTTTAGGATAAATTATTAAAATTATCAGTTACAATCTGCACTCATTTTAGAAAGGAAAAAGAGTAATTTAGATTTATTTCATATTTTTTTGTTATGTTTACATAGTCAGTCAAATGGACTGAGTTCATATAGTGTTAGGATAGATAAAATATGAGCAAATATAAAGTTTTATTAAACAAACTTTTGATACTCACTTCGTATGTTGTAGAGGTTGTGAAAATGAAATTTGGAAAGTGTTAAGATGAAAAAAGGTATTTTTATTCTTAACATGAAAATCATCTTGTACTCTGGCTAGTCAGAGTCTGATTAAAGTAAATTCAGAGATAAATCTTTCTTAGAAATACTTCATTAAAAATTCTGAGTTTTTGTGTACAGCATACTTGTAATGTTTACTAAGCTTACCACATTTCATGAATATACACTAAGTAAACTTGGAATTATAGTAAACAGGGTCAGTTGTTAAAAATTGTTTATAACTTTAGGCTAATGTTCATAGGTTATACAATGCTGAATGTTGCTCTTTATTGCAAAATTGCTATACAGGTGTTATTGACATTTTTAATGTAATGTCTTTGCATTATTTTATTTAATATTCTTTGTCACATTTCTCATTTTTCACTTGTGCATGTTTCATAACTGTATTTGTGCAGCTCTTAGAAGCTAAGAATTGAGAATTGAATCAGGCTCGGGTCATAGTTGAGTGACAAATATGGATTATTCAGTATTAATAAACTGATCTAGCTTTGTAATGTATATTGTTGTTGTAGTTGTTTACATTGTGAAAAAACTGGTCATTCATCAGCCTCATTTCATTAAAGGTGTTCGATTAGACAGAGTACGTGGTGGCAGGCAAAAGTACAGAAGAAGTGCTGACCACCTATGTAATGTACCAAGTTTGACATTAAAAAAGCCATCTTTAGAAGGTAAGTAGTTTAAGTATCTATAATTGTATTATTAACTATGTAAAATCATTACAGTAGGACAGATGTATTTTAGTGTTATATTTATCTTTCATCTAAATTAGGTTCTATTTTTTAAATTTATTTTTCATTTATAAAAGACTGTTTAGTGTAGGTATTATCAATTTATTTATTTTGTAAGTGAATATTTCCTGATTTTTTTTTTTTTTTTTTTTT
>NW_013666640.1:163525-169017 GCF_000517525.1 Limulus polyphemus | reverse complement strand
ATAGAGATTTCTAGAAGACCTAAGTGATAAACTTATAAACAGTGGCAAGCAGACAAAAAAATAAGAGCAGAAGAGAGTAAAGTCACGAGAAAGAGAAGTTCGATTAAAGAAATATTAAATGCAAGGTTAATTGTCGTGGGAGTGACATACCTAATGGTTGATATGTTAGAGTGTGATTAACAATTTTGTAAGAGATAAGGAGAATAAGTTGTCTCATCAAACGGAGTTGTAAAGTAACTGAACCAGCCTGAGTGAACTTTGACCTCCATAGTGTAAGGAATTTTTGTACATATGTTTAACTTCTTCTGAATATATATATATATATATATGTTATTTTGAAAACAAGTGGAATGTGTACTGTTTGTTTAGTTTTTATTTTCTTTTTTTTTTGACAAATGGAAAGTAATAACATTTTTTTGTTTCAGAAAGAATATGTTTTAAAATAAGTTTTTAATAATTTTATACACAAATGCCCTCATAGCTTCAAATGAGAAAAAAAATAAAGTTTAGTAATTATACCAGTGTTTTAGTTAAACATCTTTAATAAACTTTACAGTTGCTAGTAAGGAAATATTTTGTTAGGGACAGAACAACAACATTTTGTAGACTGTTGAGGTGGAAAATTGAAGTACTGTGTGATATATCAGATAATAATCTGTAAGTTTTGGAAGGTGAAAGGAAATGATTAAATCACAATATAAAAGTTAAAAAAAGAACATTTATTATCTTATAAGATAGTAAACATTAAATTAGCATATAACATAAATGATTTATTAAATGTAATATATAGTTGCTATACAATCTGGAAGATTTTCAAGTTGATAAAAATTACACATTCTGTGGGTGTACATTGTGTTTGGTACTATGCATGACATGCATTATCAGTAAATATTCTAGATTTATAAGGTGAAAAAAAATTACAGAACTATAACATGCTTACCTGTAATATAAAGATGTTTGAAATAAAATCAAAAATTAAAGTAACGAAGGGGATAAGCACATTCACCAGATTTTTAACCCTATTATGATCAGTGAGTACCTTTCAGATGTCGTACACATTTGCATATTAAAATTTCATTAAAAAATATTAATTCTAGCTCTCTAAATAATTTGCAACTAAAATATGTTTTATAATCAATATCTTAGAGATTTTTCAGTTTAGGTATTGATTAACCAGTTTTTCTCATGATAACATTGTAATAAATCAGAAAAACTTGGCTAATTTAAAGTTTTTAAGCATCATAAAATAATCAGTGTATTGTTATCCTGTAGTCATCATATGTTTGCTTAGGTTAGGCTGTTGTGAAGGCTGTGATATGGCAGAGCAATAGTTAGGTAAGCTGTTGCATGTTGATTAGGCAATATAACTGTGCTAAGTGATTACTGCTGACCATTACTTGCACTTTCTTGTACATTCAGTTCAGCATTTTTCAAGGAAATTCACAGAAATACTTAATAAATTAGACTTCTTAAATGAATTACTTGCCAATCTTCTGATGGGAATACTGTTATAAATATTGTGAACTGTGGAGTCTGTTGAGCATTTGTATGTCTCCTGTTTTGAAAAGCTCAACATTCACTTTTGATATAATGGGAGAACAGGCATGAATAATGTTGATACCAAATGTTATATCTCAAGCAGGATATTCTACACTAAATTGTTAGGAATTAATCACACTATTATTCACATCTCAAAATGTGACATAACTTAAAGAATAAAAATGTAGATTTACCATATGTTATTGTTGAGTGGCTGTTAGCATTAGTGAAATGCTCAACAATTACTTTTTGTGGGGAGGTATAACTAACTCATAGCTTTGGCTCTGAGTGAAACTAAGAGTGCAACACAATTAGCCTTTTTAAAGTTCATGAAACAATTTAAATTGATAAATTAAATTAAACATTTCCCATCTTTAGGGGTGGAACTTTTGCTTGTTGAAGTATAAGATACACGTTGTGTATAGTGCTGAGGGATATATTAAGGTATAATATACAGTAGATACACATATACATTCTTGCAGTTGTTGTGCAGTAAGATTTGTAGGTGTAACTTAAAAATTTGCTAAGATTTAAATGTGGATGGACTCTTTGTAACTGATATGATTGTCATGCCTTTTTTTTGTTTTTTTTCTCTCTCTCTCCAGAAAACAAGCTTTTGTTGGCTCTCATAAATTGTGAACCAGAACCTCAAGTGGCAGTTGTAAATCACTCAATAACTGACTCTCAAACTAGAGTCATTACTACTCTTAGTGACCTGGTGGATAAGGAACTTGTAGCTACAATTGGTTGGGCAAAGCAAATTCCTGGTAAGTGTAGGTTGAACGAAAGAAGTGTTGATCTAATACAGGAAAAGCTGAGAAGAGAAAAATATTTTGTGCTGTGATAGTTAAAGTATAAACTAAACAAAAGTAGTGTGTGCTAAATCAGTGTGAATGTACAAGAATAGGCAGAAAAATGAGTATCAGTCTTTATAAATTATTGTAAAAATAAACATAAAAAAATAAAACATTCATAACTGTAACAGGATTAAATCCAAACTTCAGATTTTAGTATTTCAAGACTTGCTAGGTGAATTATTTAACAAGTGAACATATTTTAGTTTTTGTTTGTTCATTTGTTTTAATTGTTACTTTTACAATTAATTTTAATTTCAAAATTTTAGTGATAGTTTTTATTTTATAATAGATGAAGAAATATGATTAAAAATGCTTTAAGAGTTAATGAATTTTGTGACACTTTCATTTATTAAAGAGTTGGTGATGTCTGAAAATGATTTTCGCCTAATACTGTCAACCCATGTAAATCCACTGTACCGACTTTGTTTCCATGCAGAGTATTACATTTTTTTTTAAAAGAGAAGAGTTAGTAATTATCTCTGGTTTAGTATAACTGCAGTTAAAGTTTAAAGTGCTATTTAAATCTCTATTAAATTTATGTAGAATGTATATATTCCCAGGGGATTCTTAATCTTACTGACCAAAAAGGTTGGGGGGGGAGGTATTCAGTAACATTGTCCATCTATCTATCTGTAGATGTTTAAATTCTACCTAATAACTAGAGTTCTGAACAACAGATTGTAATGAACTTTTACATTTCACACTTTTAGATTTGTCATTGTTTAATTTGGTCTTCTTCAGTGTTTTTTAATATACAGTCTTGAGGATAATTATTAGCATGAAGTATATTTTTAATTTTTTTGTTACTTCAATGATTTGTTGAGTGGTCTGAGGAGAGGCATTGAGCACATATAAATTGAGAATAAGCCACTGTTTCCTTTAAAGCAGTAGAACAGATAGAACAAAATTTGAAAGATACACCACTATATGTTAGTTTCAGATATAGTTCATGAGAAAACTTCCATTTTTCTCTACAGTAATATTAACTTCCAGAAAGTTAAGGTAATTTTCAGTATGTGAAGTATTAAGTGAAAACTGGATTTCAGTGCTTTGGGCATTCAAGTGTGTCTAAAAAATATTAAGTTCCTCCACTGAATGCTGCCAAACAATGAAAATATCATCAGTATATCAAACATAAAAATCAGGTTTTATAGGTGCTTCTGAAATAGCTTGAAATTCCAGTTCATGCATAAAAAGTATAGCAAAAGTGGGTGCTGTAGTTTCCCATTGGTACACTCTTGACGGGTTATAGAATTATTTGCCAAAACAAAAGTGACTGTTATTTGAGGGTGAACTGTAGGAGACAAATAATGTTTCCATACTATAACTTTTAATATGTTTTGTGTATCTTCACAAAATTTCTAGTTGACTCCATAAATAAATAAGATTGAAGACTATATAAAATTAAACTTTGCCTTAGTAATATTTATACTATAATGTGTAAGTTACATTAAATTCTATACTTCAAAGAGGGATGGTAAATAAATTAGAGAAGGGAGGAGATCTAGAAAACAAAAATCAGAATTCTCATACTGGGGTAGATTGAGGATTATTTTTTAAATATTAAAAACTTAAAACTTATATTAAAATTTGATTTATTAATTATGATTTGATGCCAAGTTTATCTGCATACATTGATATTAAAGTAGTTTAATTAAATGTTGAATGCTCTCTAAAAGTTTGTGACATGCACATTCTGACCTACCCATACATAGTGAGAGGGTTAAAAAGTCAGAGGAATGATAAGGAAAGTTAAAGTTGGTTTTATAGCCACCCTGTTTGTGTAAATATGTGCACTAGTTATTGAAAAATTCCCCAATTTACCTTGTCATGACTAATTCAAGATTTACCAATGACTTTTCTCCAGAAACTAGTTATATAGAGTACATTAATTTAAAATGATTTTAGAGCCTTACCACATTGTAACGGTCCATGTCACCACATCAAGTCATGGCCTGTATGATGACTAAGTAAAAGAAGTTTGGTAAGTAATGCTGTACTAATGTAACGTATGTCCTCGTTTAGGAAATTGCGATAAATGATTCTGTGCTGGTAAGGAACATGATGTAGTAAAGTTAGAGAAGATGCAAGGTGACTTATAATTTATGAAACCTTGTCAGATCTTCATCTCCATTGTGTAGAAATTTACACCATATAAATCTGGTTTTAATTGTTGTTGAAATTTGGCCTATGTCAGGGTGCTACCTAGTAAGAACAGTAATTGTTGTGGCACTGTTCACCCATTTTTTCTCTATAGCAAAATTAATTCGGTGTGCTACACAAATGTAAGATTTTAATTCTTGATGTGTATCTTTCTACTGTTAGTACTCGACCATCTATCCACTCAGCCTTTTTTATATCTGAACAACCCTCTAATGGCCAAAAGGTGTATCAGAGAGATTCTTTCATAGACTTTTATCCTTTGCATATCATTTGTGTAAAATAATTGGTTAAAACAAGCATAAATGAAAAAAGTTAGTCTACTTTCCTTTTAACAGTGTGGTTACACATTATCATTGTATGTCAATAAACTTGGCATCAAAACAGTTTACTATTCAAATTTTTATATTATATAAGTTTTAGTTTCTTAATTTCAAAAGGGAATATTTAAATAAATTCTCAGTCTGCACTTCTTAGAGTTAAATGAGTTGGTGGTGCTGTGACTTCTCATGTAAAGATTTTTTGTTTGTCTTACATTACAAGAGGTTCAGATTGTTCAACTAATTAGAAACATATGCTATAGATATTGACAAGTCAGAATATAAAATTTCAACCTATTCTTGCTTTACTCAGTGTTACCATACTTGTTCAACCCACACTGACATGCCCTTCTATACCCTCTGTCTTTTAGAAATGTATGTAATTCTGTCTGACATTGCTATTGAACATGTTTACAACCAATAAAAAGAATGATTTCTACACTAGATAAATCATTTGATTGTTTTGTTTTAATGGTAAAAGCTCATAATTTGTTGAGATTTGGGGATCCCGCTTTCGACAGTCAACAAAATCATCATGCAGTTCAGGGAACATGGCAAGGAAACAACTGAGCAGCTTCCGCGTCGTCTTGGTCCATCGGAGAGGACAAAAAGGGCT
>NW_013666640.1:150222-162805 GCF_000517525.1 Limulus polyphemus | reverse complement strand
TCTACTATATATTAATTAAATTATAAATATATCAATTCATGTGAATATGACTGAAAAATTTCATTTTTTCTCAAAAGGTGGTGTCTATTTACTCGTGACCACGCTGTGTACATAAAAAAATGTGGGATATGCCCATTTTTGGTCATTTTAGGGTGGTCAAAAGATCACAAAAAGCATAATTTTAGAGGTTTTGGTCCATTTCTTAGCCATATTTCGACCACTTTACATGAAATTTAGTACAAAGAAACTCTTTTTGAAGGTCCCAAACAGAGATATAAGACAATTTTGTAATTTTTGTTTTTTGCTCAATTTTTCAGCAAGGAAAGTACAATTCAGGGTTTTTGTGAACTACTCATGTGTATTTCAACCAATTTACATGGGATTTGGTACAAAGAAACTGTCGTGATGTAAAAGACTGTTTGGTTTAAATATTAGTGATTAATTTATATTTGTGAGTGAATATTTTATTTTAAGTTTTGTTATAATAAGAGTTAAAAGCAGACAATTGTAGAAGGTTTTGGTAATAACTAATTTGTGTTGAGAATGTAGAAAGTGGCCAGATGACTATGTAATGAAGTTATAGATAGTGTAAGATGAGTGGGAAGCAGCAGACAGACAGTATTAGATAGATAAAAGCAAAGAGAAGATAGTTGGTGTGACGCTAAGAAACTTAAAAATTATAGGCCTAATGTTTGATATATATATTAGAGTGAAACTAACAGTGGAAAAATAAATAAGAAAAAATAAGTTTATTCCATTAAAGCAAAATTGTAAAGTTATTGACTCAGTCTGGGTACACTTTGACAAAAGAAACATAGGATCTTCAGAAGAAAGAAGACCACAATTGTAAGTGAATCACACCAGACTAATATTGCGATAGTATTAGAGAAAATAGTTGGGCTTGTCAACTGAGATTCTAAAGTAACTGAACAGGCCTTAGTGGAGTTTTGACAAGAAGAGGAGAACTATACATATACTGATATAACATTTACAATATGCTTATATTCTTTATAGTGTGAACACTTTATTGTACATACATTTAATTTGTTACGAATATGTATGTTATTTTGAAAACAAGTAAAGTGTGTGCTGTTTATTCATTGTTGAATTTATCACTAACAAGTGACAGACACCTATTGTAGAAGAATCCTAAGCTCAACAACTACATAGTATATATTTTACTATTAAGAAATGTAAGTGAAAGCCATTTGTTTCAACAATTGACAAAAAAACAAAAAAGAAACAGAACCATTATACATTATATATTATTTTTTAAAATCTGAGAGATACTCAAGCAGTGATACAGATAGTTTTTGATTTTTGTCCATGTTTGGATTGCATGGTGGAGATGTATTGCATTCACTCGCAAATGTTGGGCTCTTTAATTTGTTTTCTAAAATACATATTTAAAAGTTACGTGAATAGTTTTTGGACAACCAACATAAAATAGGCCTCAAGGCTGAAGTAAGTGCAAAATTTTCTGATTTTTATGTATTGTAATATGTTTGTTAACAAAAGTAAATAAAGTGTGAAAATTAGAAACTTTTCAGTTTAGATAGGAAAACGTAAATGGAAAAAAATTTGCATGAGGAATGCATGCGATCTGCCATATTCATGAAGTAAGTTGTAACTCAATACTTTGTTTACCGTAACCCGCACCAAGTTCTCACTTGGTAATTTGTTGTTTTTTAAACTAGTTAAACATGATTTGAAAAACAATAAAACAATTAACGTAAATGAAAGCATTTGTAGAAAGGTTAGAGACTTATAGCTGTTAGGATAAATAATTGTAATTGTCTGTTACAATCTGTAGTCATTCTAGAAAAAATGTATGTTTTTTTATTCCATATTTTTCAGCTTTTGTTATGGATGATTTTCATACAATTAGTGTTAAGATAAAGAAAAAATAAAGTATAAAGTTTTACTGAAAACACTTTCGATATTCATTTAGGAGGTTATGCAAATGAAATATGAAACTGTAAGATGAAAAGAAATATTTTTATTCATAGCATAAAAATCACCTTTCACTCAGACTGACTCGTCGAAGGCTTTTTTAAGTTTCTCAGATACATCTTTAGAAGAAATACTTTATTAAAAATCATGATTTTCTGTGTACAGTAGACTTTTCATGTTTGATAAAAGCTAGCCAAATTTCATGAAGATACAATTAGTGAATTAAGAATTATAGTGAACATTAATTCTCCAATATGGTGTTGATCCAATGTACCAACCCTGTACACATAGGAATAATAGTGATATCTGTTTTTGAAATGCTTTTGTGTGCATGTGTGTGATGTTTTATTGGGATTTACTTGTGAAAATAGATAGTAAATATTAAATATATGTAGCAAAATAAATCAAACATGTGACTGTAGAGGTCTTTCTTTTTTAATTTTGTATTTATGATATTGCTTTCATTTTGGGTTGTTTTAGGTTTTACAGAACTCACTTTGAATGACCAGATGAGGCTGCTTCAGACATCATGGGCAGAAATATTGGCTTTATCTTTAGCTAACAGGTAAGTTTCTGAATTTCATCTTAAATTGACAGATAGGCCATAGAAAGCCTACTAGTGAAATTGGAAGGTACACTAGACAAAATATTTTTTATGAATTGAAAAATAATCTCCTGAGAACAGTTAATAATTAAGTGGCAAGCTACTGAGAATTATCTTAACTGGTAGGTAAGCTACTGAGAATTATCTTAACTGGTAGGTAAGCTACTGAGAATTATCTTAACTGGTAGGTAAGCTACTGAGAATTAACTAATAGGCAAGCTACTGAGAAATATCATGAACTAATAGGCAAGCTACTGAGAATTATAATGAACTGACAGCTAACTTGTTGAGAACTTAATATCATCTGAAAGTTAAACTATCAAGATCAGTTGTTAACTGACATAACTTTTCAAGAACAATTATACACTCACAATAGTTTCTTGAGAATTATCATTGACTTGCAAGTTTTCTACTAGCTGATAATTAACGTGGCTTAATATTTGAGAACTAAGCTGTAGAGATCATTGTCAAACAGTTTAATTACAAAGACAATTAGTGGAAGCTATCCTATACAAGTCATCAGGTGCCAGCTAACTTCCACAAATCATTAGATGACAAATAAGTTACAGAGACTAAAAACTGACATCTAAGCTAAGGAGATCATAATCTGATAGCTAAGCTATAAATATAAAACAATAGCTAAGTTATAGGGATTATACTGTGATGGCTAAGCATTAGAGATAATAATCTGATAGCTAAGCTAAGGAGATGATAATCTGATAGCTAAGCTAAGGAGATGATAATCTGATAGCTAAGCTAAGGAGATGATAATCTGATAGCTAAGCTAAGGAGATGATAATCTGATAGCTAAGCTAAGGAGATGATAATCTGATAGCTAAGTTATAGAGATTATACTGTGATGGCTAAGCGTTAGAGATAATAAACTGATAGCTAAGCTGTAAGGAGATTATAAGCTGACAGTTAACCCAAGGAGATTATAAGCTGACAGTTAACCCAAGGAGATCATAAGCTGACAGTTAAGCCAAGGATATCATAATCTGGTAACTACACTAAGGAGATCATAAGCTGACAGCTAAGCTAAGGAAATCATAAACTGATAGGTAATATGAGTTCAGTCACTCTAACTGACCTTTGCAACCACCAGGTAACTATGAAAGTATCCATGCTATAAGTTTTAATGTAGTAAGTGTATATTCACAAAATTTGATAGGTTTTTAGTAAACATTACACATTTTTCTATGCACAAAAAAATCAGATTTTTTAATTAATTATCTTTACGAAAGATATGTGTGAATGAATATATGGAGTAAAAGTGTGACTCGGACTTGTCTGACTGCAAGGTGATATCCCTGTTAAGGTTAAAAATACTTTTGTCATCTAACAGTTTTTAAATTTCATTTGTATAACCTTTAAAACTTCCTAAATGAATATCAAATTGTTTTTTTTTTATAAAACTCTAAATTTTATCTGTTATTTTCTCAAAACTAACACTATGTAGCAAACAATGTTCTATAGCTATCATAATTTAACTGAATTCCTAACTGAAGCATAAGTGCCTTAAAATAATTCCTTTAACTTCTTAGTTTGAACTGTTGGTTTCTGTCTGTTGGTAAAATAATTACAAATCTCTGCTGAGAACAAGGTATCATTTTATGTCACTTGATAAATTAAAATTGTTTTCTGTTTATTATAAATGATGCTACAACAAATGTCAGAGAGATAATTAATTACAGTTTGTGAAAGAAGATGCGATAGGAGGGCATGGAAGGTGGTGGGTCTGACTTTCTGGCTTATATCTCAATAAACAAAAACATTAAAGGCTATAAAATTAGTCTATGTCTTAGTAACTGAAGTTAAGTTCATCACAGAGGGGTGAAGGAAAAAAATAGAAAATGGGCAAGTTGGAACAAACAAATGTCATGTTACACAGACAAAGGGAGAATAAATTTATTTAAGTATTTTCTTTTTGAACTAAAAAATGAAAATATATTAAAATTTGGTTTATTAACTGTTTTGATGCCAAGTTTATTTGTATAAATTGACAATAAATGCACATTTCGATCTACCTATATTGAAAGGGTTAAGCTACAAAGAGATCATTTACTGACTGTGAAATTTACAGAAATCATAAACTGACAGCTAAAATACTATATCATTAAATAACTGATACTTTATAGTATCAGACTGCTCTGGTGAATTTCAGTATTATAAACTCTTAGCTATGCTTCATAGACAATGACCCCTACACAGCAGAGATCATAAAGTGATAGTTGAGTGATTGTCTTTTACTGAGTTTGTTTCAAATATTGTTTACCCCATTATAAAATCATGATGATGAAAATCCCCACCACACATAATATTAGTAAACTCGAACCATTCTCTACCATTTATCCAAATACTGATGTAACTGCATCACTGTAAAAATATTGCTAAATATATAGAACTATATTACCATCCATTGTAGCTTGTTGGTCAGAAATATAATCGCACATTCTTCACCTATATAATAGTAGTGAACTTTTCGTACTAAATATAAGTATTACTGATAATGTAATTGTATTACTTCTTAGTATAAAGAACTTTATTATCTTCCCAAAGTATACCTTTTATAGTTGTTTTTTTGTTAAAGCACAGACTTGTATGTGATATATACATTATACATTTACTTATTACATTGATTTTTTTATCAGTTGCAACAAAGAAGCAATACATAATTATTTGACCTTACTCAGAAAGCATATCTAAATAATTTTTACATCGTAATGGAGATCAGTCATTAGAATAGAAACAAATTCAACAATATTATTGTACAGTCATATTGGCTAAATTTGTTAAATATATATAAAAAGAACAATCTTAAAACTATTACTATTGTATTGTTGTTATGTATATTTATAATTGTTAAGATCACACAAAATGAAATAAATTATTTGAAGTGTTCTGTGCAAGATTAGTTCAGTGTAATCAGTAGTAAAAATGACACATTGCATCCTATCACAAATTTGAACACTTTTTACCATAGTGATAGTACCAGACTATTTTCAGAAGAAAGTAAAATTTGTTATAGATGTATTTTTTTTGTTATATGCCTGTCTTTAATTTAACTGGGACAGAAGTGAGAGTTAAAGCAAAAAGTAGATTTAATCCAACATGTTCTGGATGAAAGTACAAATTATTTCTATTGTTTAAAAAGTGGGAATGCATCAAATTAAAAACTTGTGGCATTTTTACATAAGAAATATAGTACAGTGGCAATTAATAATCATAATAGAAGTTTTTTTAAAGAAAAAACTTGGACACCTTTAGATGTGGTCCATGCAAATGTTATTGTGCTACATTGCTTGAAATTTTTAAGAGAATGTTTGTAAATTTGTAAGTATGTAATTCCTACATGTTTAGAACTATAGGTGAAGTACAATTACATTGTTTGTTCAGAACATCAGATTGTGATTTCATTAGAAATGTTGTATATTTTTCTTGTTAGATAGAGCATGCTAATGTTTGTTTTAGTTTAAAAATGTGTGTACTTACTTTTAAAATAAAAGCTTTCTAATAATATTGTATCTTTTTATATTTCACAAGTAAACTAATTTTATAAATTTATGTTTGAAATTGGTTTTACTTTTGTAAATGACAGTTTAAAATTAATTATAGATGAAAAAAAAAAACATTTGGCTTCTAAAGTTTCTGTATGACATTCACACTTTAATTAACATTTTGTGGAATAATGTCATGTCTTTGATTAGACATTTCATTGTTGACAGTGATCATGCCATTGTAGAAATAACATGTAATTCCTTTTCTTTTACCTCAATACTTTTTTTCTAAGATTGCATAGATTATGCCAAAAAAGTGCTGGTTTATTTTTATATTTTTGTTTGTATACAACTTTCATTTGGGCATTAATCATCAATCAAAAGAAATTTTTAAATAGAAACAAATTTTGGAATCTTTTATAATAACTTATTTTCATTAAAAATAGTTCATCTATGATCAAAACACAATTTTCAAATTTTTACTTTAAACCCTTTCTTGATTGTTTTTGGTATAGGTCTCGCCAGCTCTCTGGCTCCTTGCCCAAACTGATGTTTTCACCTGATTTTATTATGGATGAGCAACAGGCCTGCGACTGTCGAGCTGAAGACCTCTTCATGCATATTATTCAGCTTGTGCTCAGGATAGAACTTGTTGGCATGGCTCATGAGGAATATCTTCTAATCAAAGCTTTGTTACTTACCAATGCTGGTAAGTGCTATAATAGTAATTTTTTTGTATTACTTTGCATTTAATACCTCATATTTGATTTTATATGAAAAACTCTTGTTAAATTAGAATTTAGCACCAATGTTAAGTTTCATTGGTTTGGTTCCAGATATCCACTTAGAAGATGCTCCTTCTGTTCACAAACTTCGGGACATTATGTTGATCGGGCTGCAGGAATGTGTGTGTGTGTTGCGGCCAAATAATGCCACACAGCATCTGAGTCAGTTGCTGCTCTGCCTGCCACTGCTCAGGGAATTGGATGCTGAGATCCGTCGATTCTGGAACAGTGTTCGCCATGAAGGGAAGGTAGCCATGAACAAATTGTTCATTGAAATGCTGGAATCTCATATCCCATTGCGATAAAGCTGCCACTTTAACTTGTTATTGTAATTACATTTGTATGCCCTGTGTTGCCAGATGAAGCCAATTAGAGGGTGTTTGTTGTTCCCTGTTTGATGGGTTTTACATTTCATCACTCATATGAAAACTTTCTGACAATGACATTGCTGTGTTTGTATTTCAATTGTTATTGCATTTCTCGATGCATTTTCATATTTTACTGTTTAGAGAAGACACAAAATGGTAACAGAACTATACGTGCAGAAAGTTTGTGTACAGCTAAGTTAGCTGTAACTGTTGCACAGATTGAAATATGAAAATTTTATTTCAGATCATTCATGAAAGTACCTGAATGGAGAGACATTTTTATTTTTGTAACTTGGATTGTGGACAATCTCAGGTTTCAACTGATCAATCATGAAAATGGTATCTTAGCAACAGACATATGTTGTTGCTATTTTAATTTTGAATAGCATACAGGTGGTTGGTGCATCTTAGTACAAATAATAGAGTTGGATGTTTTGTGATCTTCAAGAACATGAGAAGATTATTTCAAGAAGTGTTTTACAATATTTTGGTTGATGTGTTAGAAGTAAGTAGTTTAGAAGGCTGATTAGGGTTGGCCACCTTGTCCAAAGGGTTTAATGTCCCACTGATGGCAGTTGGGCACAGTTAAAAAAACAAAAAGCTGAAGGAAACAAAGAAAATATTAGGAATAGTGATGATAGTTTTAGATAGAAATATTAAGAAGAACTGAAGTAATAAATATGTGTTGTGCCATTCAATTAAAAGTCACGTAGAAGCACTTTCATAGAGGCAACGAAATACTTAGAAGTATAAGTGCTGGTTTCAGTGCTGTGTTTTGGTTTCTCTTGAGTTATGGTGAGATGGTTTCTAAATAGCTGTTTGTTTTCCTGTGTATAACAACACATTTCCCCGTCCAGAGTCTTCGCAGCATGTTGCCACACTGTGATAACATTGTAGTGTAAAGCAATCACTGATACTGAAAATGAGAATTTTTGAAAACCAGTCATGTTATAAGTTCAGAAATGTGATGTTTATTGTAACTGTTGAATTATGCTTCAAATCAAGAATAGAATTTTAGTTTATTGTTATTATTCTCACTTTTCACTGACCATTTCATAACTATGTCTACTTTGGATAATTTTTCTTAAAGCTGTACTTTTCATTTCATAAGAACAGGTATAAAGATGTTGTAGAACATTCATTATGATCATTGTACACTGAGATGATTTTTCCAATATTCTTACAAAAGACTGGAATTAGTAACTTAAGATTCAACTTGGCTGTCCTTCACTATTAGAACATTAATAACTTAGATTATTACAATAATTTGGTTATCTGATCATTAATTCAGCTATCCTGTTCTACTGTTCCTTAGCTTCGTATTTTTGACTGGTTAAATTATTAATCTGACTTATTAACATAATTAATGTGTCTAGCATTTTAAACTAGTTTACAATGGCACAACAAAACATTCTGCATCATGACACTCGTTAACTTACTAATCTTACTTGCTCATTAGCATTGTTTGTTATTTGACTATAGTATATTTGTTGACTAAGCTTACTATCTTATTACAATAACATAGTTAATTGGTGGGCTCATTATTTTTGTGTATCTTTTTAATTTCATTTAATTTGGTTAACTGTTGGACTTACTTTTACTTTAAAATTATCTAGTTTTCTGCCTTGATTTTTCCATTTTTTCTTGTTAATGTACTGTTGATTAATAGACGACATGAAAACCTAATTTCTAAAGCTTGTAAGGGGTTGTTGTGCAATTTTTGTTGTGGTAAGCCTTAAATGATATCTTGTGCTCAGTAAATGATTGGTGTTCAGAGAAATCCTTAGCAGAATATCTTACCTTTCTAATGGCTCTTGAACTGTTATGTTTATTTTATCATGACATAGAGTTTAACTGAAAAATTAGTGCATTTTTTAAGGTTTCAGTAAATATGTAAGTTGCATAAACCTTAAATGTAGTTTGTATACATTCATGAAGGAACAGGCAGATAATCAGAATAGGTACGAAAGTATTTGAATCCTTTATCACATATGTTAGTGAAACTTTTCTTAAAAGAATTTCTAAGCACTCCTCTTTACACAGTAGACAATTTTTTTCTTTTTTTGGGATGACTTGACTTATATAAAACATTCACACACAAAGTAATATATACGTACAAGCTTAATGTCTGTAAAGGGCCTTGTTTTTGAGTTAACACCACAGTGTATGAAAGGAAAAGAAGTATTGTGTTTTTGCTTTTAGAATTTGCATTTCAAATATATTTTCATGTTCATAAAATTCTCCAGGACATCCTAATATTTGAATATGAGTTTAGCCTGGATTGTAAAAGGACATTTGAATACATCTTGCAATACCAAGAATTTTTTATATCTAGTGGTTAGACTTTGAGGCTGTCTTTCAAGTGTTAATCATATCACCAAGGCTTAGTGTATTAATTGAGTTTTAATTCAACAATAGCTTGTGTGATAGCAGCTGTAGCATGCATTTAGTGCTTGTTTATACTTTGTTGACTACTTTTTTAGTGAAGCAAAAAGAAGCATTATAATTAGTTGGTTTTTAGTGGTTATCAGAGGCGTAGTGCTTGCTAGTGCACTGCTTAGCTTTCAAAGACTGTGTTTCATGCACTACTAGTATTTTTGTATCTGTTCTATTGCTTAAATTATGTTGTAACATATTTCCACTTTGCAATTTTACCAGATGCAATTAAAGTTCTCTTTATGTTATTACTATTCATGCACATATTTCTTGGAATTGTCATTGGCTGAAATAGTAGAGAACCTAAAATTTTGACCAATGGGAAATCTTCTTATCGCTCCTAAATGTGTTCTCCTTAAGGTAGTGACTCAGTAATCAGTCATCAGTGCAAGCTGTAAGATACAAAGTAGGTTTTATAATTCATTTAATCTATTATTAGAAAGTGAAGCTTTATGTTGTATGACTTCTTAAGATTCTACATTCACAATAGTACATTTAAATCTTGTGACATTTTCATTTTATTGTTCAGGGTTAATTAGTAATTCGTGGTTGCAAGATGTAGAACTGAAACAAATGTAAATTCAAGAGTAAAAAGAAAGCTTTTCTTTTAAGCTTAGAGAAGATTTTTTTCTTTTATTTAAAAGTTTTTGTCTTTTGTTTTGACCTTTAGTATTATCTTAAATAATAGAGAAGCACTTTGAGCTAAATATATCAGTTTCAATTGAACATATTATAAGTCAAAGAGAGTCTTAGATTTCATTTTATAGTACCTTAAAATTATCTTCAAATTTCAAGGATCTCATATTTTTCCATCAGCACCAACTTGTGGAGTCATCCTATGGCTGGTTGGTTTAATGAACAAGATTTCTTGATGACTGATAAAAGACTAAACAGTTTTTTTTGGTAAAGGCTGTCTACACACACAGACACACTAATGTAGAAAGGCATTGAGTACAAATATCTTAATAGAAATTGTTTTGAAGTTTAAGAGGTTTCAAATGTTTTCATTGTCAGTGTCAAAGACAGTTACCTTCTGAGTATATCTTACTCAATTATAAAGTGAGAAAAATTTCCTGTGCTGCACATATTTGCTGTTTTCTTGTCTTTCCAAATATGAAAAAGGAAGCATTTATTGAGTAGAAATTGAAAAATGTGTTCAAATAAAAGAAACTATCAACAACATTATAATGCTTTAAGTATATTTTTTTCATATAGTTTAAATTCTTGCAAGATAATGTAAAGTGAAGTAAGTTCACTGATTTAAAAAATGTGATCTAAGAGTTTATATATAATGTAAAATAAAATGCTTTAATTTCACTAAAATCTAAATCTCAAAGTCTATCCTCCCAATTCCTTAACTTACTTACTAATTTTGATTGTAATAGAGAAACTAAACCTAATATTATAGAAAATATTATGAATCTGTGGTCAGTTGTTTAGAACCTATACTTCCCTTTGCTATTGAGATGTCCTTTTTTATGATATGTGTTATCTTCCAATTGGAAGCTGTTTTACTTTTTTCCCTTTCTTTGATACTAAAGTCAGCTAAGTTTACTACTATCCCATTTTGTGTTTAAGTTCAAACACTTACTAAAACTGAATATTTAAACTACTGTTTCATTATGCTACAAATCTGGACTTGACTCTATCACTCAGGGTTATATCAAAGCACATTTCTTTCCTAAGAAAATTTGCCATCTCTCTATTTTGTGAAATACTTTGAAATATGTTTAATTCATAACTGTATATTATCTTCAGATTGCTGCAATCTACTTGAAAGTGTCTGATGTTATGAAACATTCAAACAAGAAGTTACAGTTCTAACGTTCTTAGTTAAAAATTACATTCAAATTTGGGTTGTATATGCCATTAAGATAAAAACCTGCCTTTTTCCTCCATATGTACCGATACTGAAACTTGCATTTTTTAATCATCATTAGTCTTTTCAGTTCCATGTGTTTAATTTAGATACATAAAACTGTTGGATGATGAACGCATAAACTAGTTTAAAGATGCAGTTTTTAGTAAAAATGTGAAGTTTGCAATTACACCAGTTTTTTGCTTTAATGTTGGAAATTATTTCAGAAATGAACAAATTAACATTTAAATATTTTCCCTGTTATTTCAACATTCAATGTTGGAACTTCCATTATTTATAACCATTTGAACTATTCCTATTATTTAAACATATTATGTTAGTTCACAACACCAATATTGTCTTTGTTTCCAATATTTCTTATGTTAAAATTGGAACACCCCCATTTTTAGTTGTACATGTATAATGGAAGTTCCTTCTTTAGTTTACAACATTAACATTGGACGTTATTTTGTTCTCCTCTGTTATGTTGAATTTTCACCCAGTATTTAGTAATGATATTGTGTTATGTTTGATTTTACTCGTTATTTTCTCACTTTATTGGTAGACTTTTCCTCAACATGTTACCAGGTTTTGTTGGAACTTTCATTTTTATTCATCCACATTATATAACCACATTCTGATAACTTAAACTATGAAAACTAGAACTTATCACCATGAGTATATATGAAATATACTCTTTTAATCTATCTAAAAACTTTCATCTAAAAGTATGGTTCCTACCTTGATGTCCATATTTCATTTGATTCTGGGAATTTGCATATTGTTTCCTTCATAATTTTATTTTTAAATAAACACTAATATACTGTGCTTACAAATTAATATCTAAATTTGAACGCAAATTTTTCTTTTTAATGTGGATTATATACCAAATATTTTAGGTAAGTTTTGAAATTAATATGGTATTCTCCATTTTAGCATTTAAATTGACGCTTCCTATGTTATTTTTTTAAGCAAATTAATTTTCTGAAAATTAATATGGAAAATTAAATCCAGTTTAAAATAGCTGAACATAGAACATAAATCTGTAACTCCTTTAATAGTACTATAATCATGTTATTAAG
>NW_013666640.1:86892-150201 GCF_000517525.1 Limulus polyphemus | reverse complement strand
AAAATTAATATGGAAAATTAAATCCAGTTTAAAATGCTGAACATAGAACATAAATCTGTAACTCCTTTAATAGTACTATAATCATGTTATTAAGCCTTCACATAAATATTAGATATTTAACTTGTAACATCCTTGTTCAAATTGTTAGGAGTATTATTTTTAAGTTTGAAGAAAAGATATAAAAATACCTTTCTATTTAACATACTTCTTTGTTTTCATCTGTGTACCTCAAGTTTATTCTTATAAAAGCTTTACAATTTTTCTTGTACATTAAATCAATAGACAAATCTAGGATCTGTTCATTATACATGAAAAACCTACTTATACATGTAGATGGTAAAATTTCAATTTTTATTGTTCATTTGAACTCAATTTGAATTAGTGCCTATAGCATTTCCATAATGCTCAAATGAAAAAAATTCACCTCACATTAGCATTTTTTTTTTGTAATTTACTCATAATTATTTGTTATTAGTGTGACAGCCTTTTTGTCTTTCGTTTTTTGTTGTGATTTTTGGATCTGTATGCTTTTCATTGTATGCTACAAGAAAATCAGTTTGGTTGTGACATTATTCATTACATTTAGTTTTAATGTGTACTGTTGATGTAAATGATTTAGTAGATTGGAAAGGTGCTACAAGTCTTGATACATGTAGAAATTTAATTGATTATAAAGTTATCATTCTGTATATATATTACACATGTATAACTAAATCGAGATTAAACCAAAATTGTCTTTAACCAGTTGTTTCAGTAGAACACCTAAGTGAATGATAAATAAAAGTAAAAGCTGTATTAAATGGACACTATGGAGAGCTTGGAAAAAGGATGACATTTCAATGCACCTTACATGAAATTTGTCATAGTCAAATTTTGTTTTAGTAACTTGTACAGAACCACATCTGATGAAGATTAACACAATGTCCATCAAATTTTAACCTATAATAGGTATACAACTCAGTAGTCCATTAAACACTTGTCCTTAACTACTGGTTATTGTTGACATTTAACTTGTTTGCCTTTGTCAATATAACATAAACAAAAAATGGTAATAATAAATTTTATATTTCAATTTGCAAGTAGACTAGTTTAAAACCAGAGAAATTAAAACTGGTTGTCTAATTCAGGCATGCAAGCATGTAGAGGTACAAACAACAGTGAGATACTAGTTTAAAGAAATTATCTAGTGAGTGAACTAAATTTTTGCTCACTGTTATATGATAAATCAGATCTGATGCTTTGATATAGTTCATCATTGAGCTATTTTTGAAAATTTAACAAAAAAATAAAGCAGGCATTGCCAACAGTTTTTCTCTAGTTTCAAATCGGCTAGCTTTGCGCCTTGTTTTAGTCTATGAGTTACATTTTCTGATATGTGATGGTGGTGATTGTAGTCATCCTCCATCATGATGGTTTATCACCTGGTGAATTCTTGTCTTGATGTGATTGTGTTAGTCTTATTTAGTTGATCTACAAATGTGTTAATGATGAATAGTCTAGTGCATATTCTGGTGGTGGTAGAACCAGCTGTTTAGCTGTGGGGTGTAAACTTCACAAGCGAGGTAACGGTATCAGCTGGCTAGTAAGACACCAAGAAATGTTGATGTCTGTATGCTGGATAGCTGAATTAATCTCAGGGTGCAGATGGACTAGCCTGGCATCTCTTATTAAATCATTCATGAATGTTTTAGAAAGTTGAATGTTAAGAAAAAAAATATGTTCCAATAAACCAACTTCCTATCATATATTTTTCATCCATGTAATATACTTGTTAGTAAGGGCAACCTTGAAGTGTGTTATTATATGCATAAAGTAATGAAAGCCTCCAGGATTGTGGAAGGAGCTCTTTAGGATAGTTGAGAGTGTTTTTATCAGTTGAACTGAATTGCTTTGTTTTAAACCCACCGATAGCATTATGATTTTAAGTTCCACATTGGTTATGGTATATTAGATTAATAAAATGATATAGAGCGAGCAAGTGTGTTAGATTTTTTACTACATAATCAATTGTAACCAATACTGATTATCAGATATTTTTTCATTATTTTTGGTTATGAGAGTACATGAAGCTATCTTTATTGTTCAAATTAGAAGAGTTAGTGTATTTTAAGTAGATGGAAAATAGCACTGTATAATGCACAATTTGCAAATAGGCTTATAGAAGCAAACTGCATTTGAGTTATGTTATTTTCTGTATTTCAACATTCATTAAAGTGTTTTTTTTTCTCAGTAGAGATTTTTTTTGTTATTTGTGAAAGGCTGAGACTGGGAAAGTTGTTTCTTCGTTATTACTTCAATTTCAGAGTTTAAAAAATTATTTAAGTATTCGCTTCTTGTTCCATTGAGTCTAACTGAAGGTCATATTATATTATATACAGCTTTTACACTGGATTTTTTTAAAATGATAATAAAGAAATTGCCTACAAGTAATACTTGGGTTAATGTTGAAAGTCACTGTCTTTATTGGATCTGACAAAGTTAATTATCATGCAGAGAACTTAGGTTTATTGTATTATCATAGTTACATCTTAAGAACATTGATGGTTTCAGCTTTCAAATTAACTTTCTTAAGTAAAGTAAGTATCTGATCTTTAAATTGAGCTGAAGTAATTATGCCCATAAATGTTGAAACATGAGAAGAATTGCTTGGGAGTTTAGTATGCTTTTATTTAGGATTGATATCTCACAACTAAGACACAGTGAAGGCCTCAGCACACAAATTGAAATGTGATCAAACTCAAAACATAACAAGATATCTTTAAAAATGCAATGTAATTTGGGCCTAGTGCTGTCTTCATTGCAACATGCCACTGTTCACATTTAAAGTTGGTGATTTGGTTAAAATAGTTAATCAGAATGGTAAAAACTAGGAAAGAAATGTTATTAAAAAGATATAACATGGTTTTAAACTGTACAACTTTACTCAGAATGTGGGAAATTAATTGAACTTTATGTGATTAAACATTAAACTATTTTGACTAGCAGAGATTATATGTGAATAGCATTTAGAATATTTTTTTTTTCAGGTTCCTACATGTTCACTGTGCCTTGTGTTGCTCATATATAATATTTTAAATGTTAGAGGTGTAATGATGAGTATATTTGATATTTTGATTGGATTGGATGTTAAAAATGATCAAATATGTTATTTCAATTTTGATGTGTCTAATGATCCCATATATTTTATAGTTTAACTAACCCGTATGTAATCTTTCAAATTGTGTTATGATCCAATAGTAACAGTATGAAATATTTTAATTTTTGCTAAGACCTGATGATAACCAAGTTTAAAATTTCAACAGAATAGCATTTTGAGAACATTACTGTATTTGTCGATGGACAAGGTTTTGTACCTGATGATGACAAAACCTTGTCGAAACGTTGTACATTTACTGTTATGTTAAACTTATATTAAAGTTTTCTTCATTACCCATTCAAGTCATCTCCAACCATAATTAATTGATATAGATACTGCATGATTTTCTTACAGCATTTAGCTCTATTGTTTGCTATTTGTGCTGCCATTTAGACTTTTCCACTTTCAGTGGAGTTATATTTGTGCTTTTAAATCTTCTAAATTGTTCTTAACTTTTTGAGCGTATCTACACTTATTTGCCAATCTAAAATATAACTAATTTGTCTCCAACCAGTAAATTATAATTGTATTATAATGGGGAATGCTATTAATTTCTCATTCTTAATCCTACTTCTTTTATGCACATTTCCTTAAGACCTGTTGACAGAACCCAAAAAATTATTATGCTTGTCTTTTCATTATATCTCCTGAGGGATGAGAAAAATGTAGAAGACTAGTTTTTTTTTCAGTCATGGGGTGCTTATTTTTAAACAAAATTCCTTGCTGTCTCTGCTTTAAATATTCTTTTTTATGTCTTCTGTTTTTGGATGTCTTTTTGATGATCCAGAATCTTGTGCCTATGCTTTCCACATTCAAGCCCCCTTTGAATGTTGATGAGCCAACATATTCATTTTCTCTTTAGTTATATTTTCTTCAGTTCAGAGGCTATCTTCTCCATGTTCTTTTTTTTGTGTGTGTGTGATCAGAGGGTATGCCTCTCTATTATGTTGGAATTTTTATGCCCCCTATATTCATTTCAGTTAGGTTCCATTTAGCACATTTTATTCTTAGTATTGATTGGATTTCTCAAATTTATTTTTGACTCACTCTTTTTGCTTTTGTTTGCTAGATGACATCATTGACTAGTGTCAATCTGTTTATTTCATCTTGTTTTTGACTTATCAGTGGTGAACTGCCATGGTGAGTCAGATTATTCATGTTTTCTCTGAACATGGATTGATTGATTGATTAGTTTTTTTCAAGTCAACTTTGATATCTGATTCACTTGTTAGTGTTGTTCAAAACATTCCAGGATCAAGTACCAATGCTAGAAACAAGGGCACCTGCAGAAAAAAAAATAGGGGGTCAAGTAACTCAAGTTTGAAAAAATTATGAAATTGAAATACAGATACCTCGTGATTTTCCAATAACATAGAAGAATAATTTTACATATCTGGCAAATGTTTTTATTTTTGAAAATTCAGGGGTGGTCAAGTGACTCCCCTTGCCCCTAACTGTGAGTGCCCATGGCTAGAAACTAATTTTTTTCCTTTCTTTTTTTCTGTATCAGATATATCTTCATCTTTACGAACTTTTAATGTATTTCGGTTTCTGTATTTTGAGAATGATAGTTCATTTGAGAGTAGTGCTATTCCCGTTACATGATACCTAACTTCAAACATACTGTGAGATTTTTCAGATTGGTGAATATAGGTCAGTGGCCAGCCAGAAAGTCGATATTTATGATGTTATGTTTTATTCTCTATACCAGATATTCTAGTATACTGTAGGGTAATGAACATAAGCAATACTTGCTTTCAATAATTCATAAATAGGGTATTAGAATGGTTTGGAGAATCTGTCTCTTTATCAGTTACTTTGAACTTATTGGAAGTAAAAGATGTTAATCTGTCCAACTCAAGATTAGCCACATTTTGTGGGCTGTGAACTTAGTGACAGATCAGATTTTGCATTCACACAAGATTTTTCTCCTGAGTGGTTTCTCTATTCTTTGATATTTGGATGGTTTTGTGATATCTTTCAGTTGTATGTTTTTTTCATTCCAGATCAGTTTCCTTTGTGTGAAAGTTGATTTTTTTAAGTAAGTTGATTCCAATATATCATCTGGAGGTGAATCATTTTACATATTTTGGTTTTTTTGATAACCTGTTAAGCCTTTGTTTCCAAGTCTTCCACTTTTTATGTGGGGAGGGACATAGTTCTATTGCATTTCTAAAATACTCCATAATATATCTAGCCTTAGACCACGTACTTGTTTCTATTGAACTTGTTAAAAAAAAAAAAAGCCACATCCATTGCTCAGACAGCATATCTTTTGATACATACTTTTCAGACTTGTGCTTTAAAGCTAACTGACTTTTGACAATACTGGTATTGCAATCAAGTTCCAGTATTTTCACTTTTAGGATTAACACTTCGAGGTTCTAGGAGGTCACTAATTATTTTTATTACCCTTTAATTTTTTTTCCAATGTCATTGGAATATTAAACTGGGGCTTAAAATTTTCTTTTATCTGTCTAGTTTTTGCTAATGCTTCCTTTTTTAAGTTCTTATTTCTAATACTTTATTTATGTGTGTGTGTGTGTGTGTTTATAGCCACTGAGAGTTACAATTTAATCACACATTTGCAACTTTTTTAGCTCAGAGTTCTTGGATATGAACCATATATTTTTCATTGTTTGTGATTCACCTTTCAATTGAGGTTAAATATATTTTTCTGTGGTGACTTGTAGGGTAAAATATTTTACTATGGTCTTTGTCCAATCAAATCATAAACTTTATTTTTTCAAGTTTTGGATATTTTGCTGTTTAGAACATTATGCAAACAAGCATGTGGAGTTTTATATTTGCATTTTCCTTTTTAGATCTCTCCTTTTGTGAAGTTTTGAATGCTTCTTGTCATAGTGTTTCAATAACCATAAAATCACTGATTAATAGATAATTTGGTCTTTTATTATTTAAACTGTCCCCAGTCCAGTTTAATTATTTTATGCTGACACTATTCCTTTATAGATATCTCAACTTACAGATTGCAAAGGCCTTCTGTTTGTCAAAATAAAGTTTAATTTCCTTACACAATTGCTCTTGCTGTAAGATTACTAATTTAAATGGTTTTCTCCAATTGGTTTATAACCTGTAGGTATTTGTTTGAAGTCTTTTTTTTTAATGCATAACATGTAGGTTGGTTTTTCAGTATCTGTTTGCTTGGTTTGACTCAGTAACATCTGTATTTGATCAACATTTCAAAAACTTTTCCAAGAACCTGAGAGCTTGGTTGGAGTTAGTGATTATTATATTGGATCAACATCACAAGTAAATGACTATCAGAACCTGAAATATTTTCTGAACCTGATGAGAACTGTATTTCTTAAAGATTTATACTGTCCATATTTTTTTCTCAGAATTTGAAAGTTAGTTTGGACCAAATAATGACTATATATTAAAATCATTGCAAGTGAATGGCCTTTATGAGAACTGAAAAGCTTGTTAAAGCTAATGATGACCATAGCATTTCAAGTGAATTTTCCATAAAATTCACTGTGGGGTTGAGTATATATTTTGCTGAAGAAATTTTTTTGTGGGGGCCTGAAAAATTGGTCAGTTATCATCAAAACTATATTTTTAAATTTCTAGAACCTTAAAACTTTTGAAGCAGCTTATATTTTTTATTGAAATGCATAACTTCGTGTAAAATAACACACACACATACGTAACTATTTCTTCATAGAGGTAACATTGACATCAAGCATCAACAGTACATTATTAGTAAATGGTTTTAACATAGTTGTAAACAGCTAGATTTGGATTAAATAATGTTGTACGAAAAAAATGTTGCTTGTTTCCCTATCACTTGTAAGTCATGTGGAAGGTATGTATAGAAGGTTACACATCAACAGTAAAATCCTGCTGAATCACATACCTTACATGAAAAATTAAATCAACTATTGAAGATAAATTGTATTAGATGAAAGTAACGGTAAAACTTCTGTGATGAACCACAAATAACGTGAACTTCAAAAATGTTAGGAAAAGTGTTAAACAGAACATTTTATGTATTGAGAGAAAGTGAAAAAAAAATCACCCACATAAAAATTTAAGGTGCTCAATAAAACAAAGTAATGGAAATATCTTTTACTGTAAAGCTGTATGGAAAGTTATACACATAAGTTTAGATGTATTTAAAATACAGAGACTTTCAACAAAACCATGTATTGTTTTTTAACTGTAAATGGAATGTCTTTTTCGTCTTTGTAAAGAATACAAAATTTTTTGTACATAAAATATAAAAAATGAGTGTGGAAAGTCAGCAAGAGAAAAACTTCAGTTTTAACTAGAAAAATATGGAATTATCATGAAAAAAAGTAATGCCTGTTTCTTCACTCTGTTCCACACTTATAAAAATAACTTTAGCTGTTACATTTATCTGACAGTAACTTTCCTTCCTATGCTAGAAATATCCCTAAACTCTTTGAAACTTATTATCATCTTGTAATGTTTATATACATATAAAAGTTTGTTAGAATCTTTTCTTTCTACCAGAAGGCATCATTGTATATTGTGTTCATGCTTTGTGTGCATGTTTTTATTAGTATATGAAATGTGATTTCAGAGCAATAATGTTCACAACATTTACCCTCAGTATTAATGAATGTTCATTCAGTGCTGTGTAGTTATGTGGATTGTAATGTATGTAATCTGTTTTATTCACTTGTTGAGAATTCTTTATAGGATTCTGTGATTCAACTAATAATGTTATAAACCTTATAAATAAATAAATATATCTTATATATCTATGCATGTAAATGCCCCCTTTTGCATATATATATATATTTCCCAGAATATGAACAAAAGAAGATAGATCTTTATTTGTAGCTTATATGAACATTTTGTCTATAATTTCATTTAATTTTTTTCTGTATGATGATTGTTTTTGAAAGATCTCATTCACTGTGAAAATTTCTACAGCAGTTTAGTGGAACAACACGTACAAGTAGTTAGTAGATTTGTTTTTTGTATGTTTTATTAATCAGCTACACTTACCAAGTGTCAGCTTAATGCATTTGGTTTGGATTCTTAATTTGTACTTTTTAGATTACATATCTAGTATGTTGTACACTTTACTATCTGGAATTAAAAAAAAGCCTTCCAGTTTATGTACTCTATATAACTTATTGTTTGACCACTAATATTGTAAAACTTTGTGTATGATTTCAATAAGGTTGTAACTTGCAGCTGAATACAAGTTCTGGAAAGGTATTTGTGGAAATTCTGTCTCAAGTTTAAACAAGTACAGTATAATTAGTAAGTAGAACTTAGTGTAGTTGGGTTGTAGGACGTGCATGTGTTGTCTGTGGTTATCCACTAATATTTAAATCTACAGATTACACATTAGACATCTATTTTCACAGCTGTTGACGAGCAAGCACTCCAGTTTCCAAATTGTTGGAACTAGCTGTGGTACGACTTTTAGAGATGCAGGTTGGGTACTAATAAGCTAAATAAAGCTACAGGAATTGCTGCTTCGAAGTTGAGCTGCATTTATTATCTGAAAGTAGTATTAGCCATCATTTAATTAGTTTTTAGAATTAGTCAGTAATTAAACTAATCAGTTGGAATACACAACTGTTAAGTAATTTTTGTTTGTATAATGTATTGAAGACATTAAAACTTGGTAAAAAATATCATATCACCTTAAAATTAAAAAAAAGTTGTTACAAGACCTTGAAGTTTACTTTTTTTTACAGCTACAAAACATCAAAAGCTAAGTAATCTAGAAACTATTTTGTGAAAAAATAACTTTGATTTGGGATCATATAAATAACAGACATTTAAAACAAATATATTGTCTATTTCAAGTACTACTACAGACATTTAGTACAAATCAACACCTTGGATACTGGGGTGTGTGTGTGTGCGTGCTGATTCTTTATCATTTGTATGTTGGTTCACTGTGTTTGTTTCTAGATTAAAGCCTTACAATATTGTAAATATTTAATGTGAATTGTTTTACCCAAGGGTAACAAGTGAACATGCATTTTTTGCTGAAAGGTACTGTTATCTGGAAATAAACTGTTTCATTTATGTCCATTTGTAGTATTTTCAAATAATTCTAACTAGCATTGAAATAGTTTTTTCTTTTTTGAATTTTTATTCACATAAAGTCAGTTTAACATAATTTTTATATACATTCCCATATACCTTAGTTTTTTAACCTTACCTTGTATGTACTGTGTTCAACCTAATTTTTAACTAGCTTTGTGTGACCTGTACAGGTTTCTCTTTAAATTAAATCTGTTTTACATAAATTTTAATACAGTTTTATTTATTTGTTACTTTTTAACATCCTTTGATATTACAAATATGATTTTTTGACTAGCTTCTTTGTTGCAGATGAATTTTGATCCTTCTTTACTATGCATACTTTCAAGATTAATTTTAACTTCATATACCATGTTGAACTTCTTTAATAATTTACATTAATATCCATCTTTTGTTAGCATATATATTACCATGTGAAATAATATTGTCTTTTCTTGTTCCATCTTCATTCTCCAAAAACTCTATTGTATAACTTCTACTACATTAACTTTAATTCTTTTCTATTACTTCCCAATTAAATTCTAATCATTTCACTACATTTATGTTGGAAATTTCCTCATTATTAATATTGACATTTCCTTGTCATAATAATTTGATGGAATATTTTATTACTATTTTTCTCTATTGTTTCACTCTTGTTTTATTGGAAGTTTTTTATTGTTCATAATAATCACTATTTACTATTAATAATGTAGCTATTTTTCCTCATTATTCTTGATAAATGTTTCTCATTGATCAAAATTCTTCCATTCTTAACATTAATGTTCATACTTCTCTCAATATATTACCTCATTATTGTTGGAAATTCTCCTATAATTTCTTTACCTTAGTGCTGATAATTTTTTTGTTCTTTCTCCACTATTATTAACAAGTTTCCATGCTTATTGCACAACTTTATTATTCCCATATAATAATGTAAGAAGTTTTGGAAATTCCTGTATCTTATCCTTATTAATCTTTCATTATTTCATCAAATCAATATTAAAACTTCCCATATTATTTCTCCTCCACCCCGTTAATATTACTACCATTTTGGAATTTTCTCATTACTTTATATTATTGACACTTTTTTCCATTATATTATTCTTTTATTTTTGAAAGTTTCTAATTATTTATACCCAAGTTTCTTCAATATTTTCAACTGCTAACTTCAGCATTTCCCTCTCCATACTTCCAATCACTGGAAGTTGGTATTTCCCTTATTGTATCTTCACATTGATGCTGATACGTTCATTAATTTAACACTTTATTGTTGAAACTTTATTATTTAAATCTATCTATATTGAACTTCCTTCGTATTTCTCAATTTTAACTGTAAAATTTGTTGGAACTTTCATTATTATTTCATACAATGTTTAAACCTCCCATATAATATCATCATATTATTGTTGGAATCTCCTTTTTAATTTCACCTAATTATTTTTGAAACTGCCATCGTTATTTTCATTAAGTAATGTTAGAACTTTCATTACTATGTTCCTCCATTAATGTTGCAACTTTTCATTTTGTTTGAAAACCCATCAAATTTTGAATTTCTCTTATTAATTACCCCATAAATGTTAAAACTTCCCTAAACTTTTTCTTTATCAACATTGGCAGTTTCATTATTACTTCATCACAGCCTTCGTATAAGTTCCTTCAACTTTTCACTCTCTGTTTACCACATTTATGATGGCAACTTCTTTCATCACATAAGTAATCAAACTTCCTTTTACTTTCTATGCTACACTTAATATTTCACTTTTGTATTATTACCCAATATGAAAGTTGGAACTTTTATCTCGCATTATGTTTTCCTTAGTGATGTTGGAACTTTTTTCTATTTCTGAACATTAATTTTTGTCACTTATTTTTCATTATTTCACCTTTTTAAAAAAAAGCATTTACACATTATTTTTTAAATTTCCCTCATTATTTCATCCAAACAATGCTGAAATTACGTTGTTCTTTTTCAAACTCCCATGGTTGAATCTTTTCTCATTATCCATTTTATTTCTTGTCATTAATGGTGGCAGTTCTATCATCGTATTAATCTTTAAATCTTCTCTTAAATGTTTTCCATATTACATTGATACTTCGTGTATTGTTTCAATACATTAATATTGGAACTACACTTAACTGCTCCCCCATTCTTTAATAAAATGATGTTACTTAACCTACTACTTAGTAATATGTGGATGTAAGTTCATCAGCAACATTCCTTAATGTGTTTCCACATGTGCTTTACTCATGGTTAAGTAGTGCTCATTATTTCTTATGTTGCATATTCGGACTACTTTTTAACAATTTCTTTTATTCAATTTTCAATTTAATTATTCAATATATTGTTTAACTTACTTTCCAATGTACTGTGATCAAAATTTCTTCCTTGTCACACTTTTGAAAAATTGTGCTGTTGCTAATTTGAATCTGGATATTTTCTTTATAAGTAAAGCCCTGAGGCTCTGGAGAAAAGATGAAAGGGGGATTTGGATGTAAATGAAACAAGAAAAACTGATTTCACTGCATTGCCCAACTACTCATGTCACTGACTGACAAGATATTCTTAAGATTAAATTATATAAAAATGATTCTAAAGTGGTAATATTATTGTCATTATCCACATTTATCTTTCCAGCATAGGATAGTAGCAGGAAACTTTTAGAACAAGTGTTGATTTATAAACTATCTGTGACAAACTTGTTATAAAGGAATTAGCTTTGGCACTTTCCATGTTTTTTGAATTGACCTGAAAATAGGTTTTTGCAATGTTTCCCATAATTGAATTATTCATTTTTCTCAATTAAAGCATCTTTAAAATCCTCTAAACACATAGTTGTTACCAGGAAATAATAGTTTTTGTTTGTTGACTCTAAATCAGACTGTAAATAGACTTTTATGCTAAGTAGCATTTAGAAATGAATGTTCAATTTATTGTCGAACCTTCATATTGAACAAGTTTGATTTCACATTTTCTCTTCTAAAAATAGTAGTCATTGAGAAATGATAAAAGTGAAAGCTTATGCTATATCACCTAAATCATATTATGTTGAATGATTACTTTATAAAAGATCATTAATTTTTATATTCCCAGACCTCTGTAATCATTAATTCACTTTCCAGCTTCCTGGACTGACAATCTGGAAAAGAAAGCAACATCTTATTTGTCATTCCCATGTGAAAAGCACAATTTCTTGCAGATATTCTCTTTTTAAGTTTGTTTATTAACAGTTTAAAGGAAGCAACATAATATTTTGTTGGTCCCTCACATGACGTATTAGAACAATGAATTATTGCAGCCATATTTTCTTTCATTTTTTAACATATCAGATAGAATTACTGGCCATTTCTAACATAATGCCAAGGAAAGTTAGGCAAATTGATTTACAATGCCTGGAGTGAACAAAGTTTTGATGTCATGTTTGTAAAGGTAAGGGCCTGCACCTTGAAGTTCCATGAGTGCAGGAAGAGACCTGTCATTAAGAACATCACAGTGTAAACTTATATTCATGTGCCACTTAATTACAGATAGACAAATCTAAAACATGTCCACGTCATAAACCCTCCATCACTCTTTACAGTTGTCACTTAATGTTTTTACTCAACTTATTCTTGTGGTTACCTCCAAATTTAAACTCTGCCATCAAACTGACTTCATCACTCCAAAAAACAATTTTTCCACAGATCATGGTTCCAATTTCAATCATTTGTACACCACTTACTGGATTATTCAAGCTGTTTGTCTATAGATTTCCATGGAATATAATGTCAAATGCACTGAGTTAATACTTACATCTTGAGGGCATCTTCTACCTGAAAGAACCTTATAACTGAGTGTATGTTCTGCTGAACAATCCATTTCAAAGATCATGGGCCTGCCAGGTTGAGCTCAGTAAGGCTTTCAAGTTCAGTACATGACACACTCAAACTACCTAAAGTTATTCCTATTATCCACAGTGCCATGCCAGTAGAAACAGTATTGTTACTGGTAGTTTTGCACACATGTAATACATTTTCAGTGTTTACAGATGTGGCTACTGGTAGGGTAGTGTATATTTTAAGTTTCATAGGGCAAACCAAGCAGTTGTACACTTTATTTCTCAACATAAACACTTTAAGCATTTTTATCATTTAAAAAACAGAAAAACTAAAACATATTTTACCATTTAGGTAGGCCTGCAAGTCACGGGTTCAAATCCATGTCACACCAAACATACTCAACCTTTCATCTGAGGGGGCATTATAATGTTATGGTCAGTCCCACTATTTGTTGGTAAAAGAATAGCCCAAGTGTTGATGTTCACCAGCAGCCTTCCCTCTAGTCTATTGCTACTAAAGTAAGGATGGCTAGTGCGGATAGTCCTTGTGTAGGTTTGCTCAAAATTCAAAACAAAACCATTTAAATATTCCTTTGTTCTCTGCTTTTACATTGTTATTGTTTGTTTTTCAACACAGAACCAGGGATACACACACACTTATATATGAAAATTGAAAGGGTATTTCAAGTTTTCCAATATGCTTAAAAATACTAGAAATTTTGTAGACAAAACTGCATGATTCATGAAGAATTAGTACATGTGACAAAAGATTCTATACAGACTTTATTTTCCCAAAGATATTGGAAAATTATAGTTACCAGTTTCGATACCAATAATATTGTAATTTTTTTGTTTCCCAGAGACTATTTAACTTGTGTGAGAGCATTGGAAAGTGGTAAGAAGTACTATGGAGATCAGAATCACAAGTGAAAGATTCAATGATGCTTGAATTTTGTTGGAAGTAACTTGAAAATGCATGAATTTATTGTCGAAAAGACTGTGGTCACTGTTTTTTCAATGAAGCAGCAATAGATGGGCTTATGAGCTGGGTACCAGTGGCTACACAAGTTTGGGTAACCCATTCCTCCTTCCCTTAGTTTTCCAATGTAGTGACCTTGTGCCATTTTTGAGCCCCACCAACTATTTTTAATAAGATGAGTGGAGTTCATGAAAGTTTTGCACCAAAGTTATTTCAGTCATTAAATGGATCAACTTGATTGTGTTGCAGTTGAACTCAAGTGTTCATCTACTCAACTTTCCAAAATGTTTAAGACTGTCATCTCAGCTTGTTTTGCGTGAAGACATATCATTAGTAATGACAGAACATTTAACGGACATTAAAATTCAACAATTGTTGCACTTCTGTTTCACAGGAGCATTGCCAAAAAATAACATTTTCCTTATTCTACCAAAGTTGACCATGTTTGGAGATGGTACATTTCAAGTGATGCAGTTTGTTAGAAACCACTTAATGTATGATTTTCCAATTGTAGACTTCCTATTTTCTGAAAATAAGATAAATATTTTTAAGATTTAATATGCTATTCTCCAGAGCCAAGACACTTTTTTTCCCTTTCTGTGCTGTGCCAATATAACATTTTTCATGCTGAAATCCTATCAATATACTTCCTAACTAACTGAATAGAATACAACTCGCTGAACATTTGGTTTTCTAGCATACTACTTTAATCAAGAACATTAAAGCATATCTCGTGTGTGTAATAATGAAATTTGGATGTTTCTACTCTTTCCATGAAGTTCTGTATCAAATAAACCTGCTCTTGGTCTTAATTGCTATCTATTACTAAAGACTTTAAGCTTTATGGAAAAAAAATACAATTCTTTATATTTCTTACTAACTGAGGATTTCTTAAAGTTATACAAGTTTATAACCAGAAGTGCAGCTTGTTGAAAAATGTCTGAGTTTAAGCTTTCCATCAACATCTTGTTTGTCACTCAGAAGGTAAGGATAAAAACTTCCTTTCAGGTTTTTGCTTCTACAAAACTGTAGAATGTTCATATGTAGTTTCTTACTGGTGTTGCTCTGACAACTAGGGGCACTAGCTTTTTCTGGGGCATGTCCTGATCTGTTATTAATGTTGCTATCAGCCTCTTTACACACAATGTAGAATTCTTACTGCATATTATTTTCACCCCTAACATTCTGGTAGATGCCATTTCACTTCACCTTCCTTTCTTCGTACTCTTACAAATGTCAGTTTGAAGTGTACAAGCTCATTGGTGAGATCTTCCTTGTCATATGCAGAAAATAATTAATGGCTGTCACATCACAAGCCTGCACATTGTACCATGCACACAATGTCCTCACCATTTGTAACTTTATTCAGGACGTGGGACTGAAATATAGATTTTTTCTTTCTGTAGTCTTATTTTTAAAATTATCCACACATTATACACTTTTATCTTGAATTCTTTAACACACACACACACACAATGCTGATTTTTGTTGCATATGTCAAGTTTGCTTTTGGAAATAACTTCCTGTATTCAGAAGTCATTTTATTGAAATAAGACCACTAAGATCTTAACAAGGGGAGTAAATTTCACTTAAGTAAACTTGGAACAGAACTTACCCACGTTTTTTTTTTCTTTATTATGTTGTCCCAAAGTTTTACAAAAATAATAACTGGCTTAAATATTTAATTTGCTAATTTCATCCATAAAATGAAAGATTTCAGCAATGTCACCGTGTTACATTCAAAATTTAATCAAACACCTTCACTATCAGTTTATATGAATTAAATTAACAATATAATGTATGTTATGATTCGTAGTTTCATGTTGTAAGGTATTGTCGTGTCACCAACAAGCAATGAAAATTCTCTACTTTGGCACTTTGCATCTTCAATAATACAGTGGTAGTTGTATATATCTACATCTAAATTCTGAGAAGCTTACATAATCTTTTGACTTGAACATTTCAAAGATCTCTGAATGAATGCAGTTGAAGTGAGTAATAATTTTTTTAAACCCTACATGTAGATGTTACATATACATATGTATAGGCATTAGAAAGAACTTTTACACTATAATCTAACAAAGGTTATTTTGAATTTGCCACCTTTATTGTAGTATTGTTGGCTGCTTGATCAATTATAGCATTTATGATAATAGCGTAGAGAAAAGTAAAATATAAACATTTACTTTAAAAAACTTAATATTCATTTAGGAGGTTTTTGAGGTTATACAAATGAAATGTATTTTTATATTAAAAATAAAAACCACATTGCACTTGTACTATTTTAACAGTTTTAATGAAAGTAACTACTATACATTAACTTTTTACCAAAATTTTACAAGGTTCTGTGAGGAATACTCAGAGTTATTGTATGTTTTTTGCATAAATGTCCTTCACCAGTAGAGCTGCTGCAAACTGCATCAGCCCATGATGAAAGGGTTAAAAATTATGGTGACTTGTTGCTTATGCACAAAATTTAACTAACATCTTGTCCTAGTGACCATCCATTGGCATCAATAACATCTGGAGGTGATTAACTTCACACCACATCTTATGTTTACTCAGGAATATGAAAAATGTACATTGATAAAATTAAATTTTATTAGAAGAAACAACAAAACTCACACTCTCAGTAATAACTTTTAAAGATAATTTTAACTGTCAGTCCTACAGATATTGAAACTTACAATTTTTTCTATCTGTTACCTAGCTAATATTTCTTGAAGCAAACATCAAAATGTACAGCTGTTGAAGGCTAGTTTACTTTAATAATCCACCAACCTGAAAGATGGATTCCTTATATGATAGTTGCCCAAACCTAAAATGTGAACCTTCAAACAAATTTTCTTACACAAAATATCTCACTAATAAATATGGATAAAACAATACTGGTAATTGAAACATTTGATAAAAACATAAAAAAATAATAAATAAAAATTACTGTTGAAGACGGTGTAACTCAAACATTCTTAGCTCTTAAAGGCAGTTCACTTTGATATAATAACTTCAATGTAAAGATTATATTTATTTTTTCTAGAAAATTAATCACTTTACCAATGTACTGCCCACTTTATTTGTAATAAAAAACGAATATCATTTATTAGAATTCAAAAAACTTTGGAAGGCAAAATGGAAATGATCTCTTTCCATATTCACCTTAGAAGGAAGTTGTATCTCTGAAAAGCTTGGGTTGTCAGCTTTTTTTTTTTGTATTACAAGTTATCTACTTTTCAAACCTAGTGTGAAATATTCAATCAGTGACATAACTTTAAGAGTCATGTTTACGTTTGTTACAAAATGTAAGTTCAGATGTACAATAGTTACAAATACAGCTCATGTTAGCTATCTCCCCCCATCTTCACAAATTTATGAAACATAGAGAGCATATTTAAAATTCTTAAAGTATTTTCTAGAGATAGATTATTTCATTTGCAAATTAAAGAGATCAGTAGAACCACTTCTCAAATTCATCACGCCCACCTTGATAAAGTAAATTCAACAGTTTGAGCCATACAGTCTATTATGTGACAAGATAATCATTCCACCATATCAACCAGTGCCATGTTTACTACTTTCAAAAACACCTTTTTTAAAGAAAGAAGCAAAGTCCCACAGATGTTGCTTGCATAACTGTTGACTGACAGGTCGGTTTAAAGGGCAGCCTTCAACTTTCATACAAGAAGCTACTAGATTCTGCAAGTATTCCTATGAGCAATAATAAAAAAAAAAGATTCAAAAGAAGTACTATACAAACCAGAACAAGATGATCCCCACACAGCACTTAGTAATTTTCATTCACATGTGATAAACTAATTAATAGTTTTAGACAAAAACATGGTAGTACAAGTAAAATGTATGACTGTTTTTGTTTTCCTCAATTCTGTTTAATTATTCAGTAAGAACTATTTCTATCAGGGACAGCTTTAAAGTGACATAAGTATGAATTTTACGGGTTAATATCGCACTAGCTTGATTGTCTTTTAATAAAAATTTGCTATTTAATATAAGATTCTTCAACTATTATGAAAAAACAAGTTTAACCTGATCTTTGCATGTAGAATTTTTTAATTTTGATATGAGGACAGGACTGTACCAACTGTTAGTTTACAAATAATGTTGAAAATTACCTGTAAATAAACCTTTCTCTGTTCTACTACTTTTTCCGATTTACTTCCAAACATTCGACGAGGAGGAAAATATGGCATCTTCATCTAAAAGTAATTGTTTGTATTAGAAATACAAAGGATCATGTTGCTTTGAAATGACCCTATAAATTTAATCATTTTGTTTTATGTATAGACAAGCACTTCAGTTACCCCAGCTGATAAAAACATTCTTAAATACCTTGTTCTAAACTTCCCCTTACTGATGAAACTACACAATTTCCTTATTAAAAATCATAACTATTAATCTTGCAATATCTTCCAATGCAATTTTTTTGTATTATGTGAAACTTCGTTTTCATAGTTTAAAAGTAGACTATACAACACAATTTACCCATCAAGTAACATAAAAAAATACATCAGGCCAACTAGAACTACGGTGATGTATTTAGAAATTATAATGAAGAACAAAACAAGTTAGAATTCTTAATGAAAATCATAACATTTAGTTAGATGCTGACTCTGGCTTCTGAGAAATACAGTTTTAGTTCTTGGACAACAAAAATAAATATATTTTGTTCTTGTAATATTAGTTTACTACAGATGTTGATATTCTTAATTCAGTTCACTAAAGACTTAATGTACTTAATTTAGTATTAGTAAACACTGAAAATGTATAAAATATACTTGAACACATAACATAGCAGTTGGCTGTAAATTCATATTGAGGAAAAATGATCAACTTCTAAACCCAATTTAGTTGTAATTTTTAGATGGCATGTTTCACATCAGTTAGTCCTATTAGTAGAAACATCTTTTGTTGCTCTAATCATTTACTGCAAGTGACTATTATAATTTTCTTTTTTGATATCTGAATTCAAGGTAGTTTGAAAATGAAAAAACTGGTATTATGACATTAAACTGAACAAAATCCCTGGGTTGTTTTTATGAGAGGAGAGAGGGAATGGGAGTGAATACTAACTTTGTCACCATACTTCAGCTTCATAAATTGATGGAGTTCCCTGAACCTTTTGTAACGTCGACATATAGTCCAGCTTTCTCCATTCACATTAACCTAACATAGAAAACACAAGACATTTTGAGAAAAACTTTTAAGAAATATCCAATATAGAATTTCAACAGATCTAAGATATTATCACAAAGGCTATTAATGAATACACATCTACCCTAAGTAGAAGAGGAAGATTGTTTGACGGTCATTTTTGATTCATAAAACGTAATACTATACTGAACACTGGGAAATCCTTCAATTATCCTCATGACACTAGTTTAAACTGATTATATGTATGCGTCCCTCAACACCTGTGAAATCAGTGCCCACCTTTAACATTAATGATAAATGGTTCATCATCTTAATATTCAGCTGTATTTAGCTGGGTTAAAAAAATACTTTACACCTCAAAAGAACTGACTTTTGTTACTATTACTTCAGATGTGTACTATTCTGTAAATTAGGATATGATAAATGGATAGTGGACACAAAATTGAATTTAACTTATCTTACTAAATGTACATAAAAATATAACATGATTAAGTTTACAGTTGAGCAATAGATTCAGGTTTCAAGTGGCAAATGACTAAAATGTTGAAGGCAATAGAACAAATTTAAATCTGTCCTACAAACTAAAGTAAAATAATTTTTATTGCCAAAATTAACACAATTACTAGGGAAATAAGAATGAGAGTCTGTGTAGTTTTCTAGTTTAATCTCACTCATATTTGATTTTATCTAATGGTGATTGAAACTGTGGCATAAAACTAGGTGTGTAAATCCTATTGAAAAACTGGACACATCTTTTTGTGTGTGTGTGTGTATATACATAAGAAATGGTTTATATAAGCTGGTCATTCAAAGAGCTTTGATACAGAATATTATTTTTTATGTTACAATCATGTAATAATATACAAGTGACTGGAAACCTGTAACAAATATAGTTTATGTAATCACATACAAATGATTGCTTAGAAAAGTGGCAAAAATACAGATCATAAACCAAAACCAGTTTCATTTCAAGTTCTGAATTATAAAAACAGGATAGTTGAAATAGCAAATGTTGGATAAGTCATTACACAAACTTTTTAAAATAGTTCCGAAGAGAGCAGTGATTCCCATACAGAGTATAAGATAAAAACAGCAAACAAGAACTGATCTGAGTTATATCTTTCAACAAAAGCAACTGGCTACAACAAGTGAAACCACACACTCTTTGGCATCAAGACAAAAAGGCTAATCTTACTATAATGGACATAGCTGTAGTGAGTATGTAAGTATCTATGTATGTAACCAAAACTCCTGTGCCATCTATTGAATGGCACCACAAACATAAATTAATACAAAATTTCACACTTTAGGTATTCAAGATTCAGACACTTAGAAAAATAAGTGTGATATGTGCAACAAACATTTCTTTATGATAAAACACAATTTTAAATAAAAGTAATTTCCTCACAACAAGAACATGACTTTCACTAGGACTGTATGTTAAGGTTTGATTATATCTTTTTTTAATGTAATTTTTATGCATAGAACCGAGAAACTTATTTTTTCAATAAACATTACCACTTTTAATATATAAAAATATTACAGTTTATATTAGTAAAATTTATGAAAAGTTTAAGCTCTGTACATTGAATCATTTTGATGCAATGAGTTGCATATGACTAAAGAGCACAATCCGAGCACTTTTCCTGTGCAGTACTTCCCAGAAAAAAATCCTTTTTTAGAAAATGTTCACTTTTTAAAAATTTTTTCAATGAGGTATAAATACTATGATTAGTAATTACTAGCACAAAGAGCCACCCAGAGAGCGGCATTTCTGCTAGGACCTTCTAATAACCTTAGAACACTAGAATTGGCTCTAGTGATGATTTGCATAATAAATCTTGGTCATGAAAATAATTGCCTCCTTTTTTTTTCAGAGCACAAAATAAAATCAAAACCACCTTTGATACCAAATGTTCAGGTTCCAGTGTGCATTACTGAAAAAGGACGTTGCAGTATGAAAGCTGAAGACAAGTACATAAAAAGGATTTATAGCCTGTCATAAGATGTTTCAATTAAGTCTGGCATTTTGCTGTCTGAAGAGACACAATATCTTGTATGAAGGCTAGGATTAAGCCACAACCACTAGGATTGACTTAAAGAGAAATTTCTGTATCTTATATTTATAAAAACGGATATTAAGGTCCATAGTATAAAAATAAAGAACTGATTGTAAACACCAACCTGCAAAAGGTAATTGGATATATTTTTAATATTTTGCATAATCCGTTCAGAATACTATATAAAAGAACTCAGTAGTTACAAAAAGACAGATACATTCAGTACATGAAAATGGGATAGATATTAAGCATTGCAGCACTGAAATCATGATAACTCAAGGCAAGTTCTGTGAAGTGATGAAAGTCACTTTATTGAGGTTTGTAATGTGGCTAAAAGTGGTGTGGAGATATGCAAGTGAATGTGTTGTACCAACTGTGGTGGTGTTATGTATGAGGCAACTACATTTTGTGGGTTCTACCTGTAAATATCTACAAACCTAAATGTCCATGAATATCAAAAGAGCTCAAATGAACACACTCCAGGAACCATGATGGAGTGTTTTGGTCAATAGACCAGCGTTTCACACTGTCACATATTTTTCATCTGTATTTTCAAAGCAACATTTTGAAATAGCCTGGCCACAGCAGAGACATTAAATCCCTTGCAATATTTTTGAACTTAGATATTAGCTTTGAACCCACCTTTGAAGAGTGTTATTTTATTTTAAAATATAAAACTTTTAATCAATAAAGAAGAAACACTGTTAGTATTTAGTTGAAAGAATGTATTGTAGGACATAAGCAGTTTTTTAAGCCAAGGATGATGCAACACCATATTACTACATTGTTCACAAAGATTATGTGTGTGAAAAGTGTTCCAAACTTATGTCCTACTGGGGGAATTAAACAGAGTGCTTATATTAATAACTGATATTTAGACTAATAACGACATTATTAATTCTCACCTGTCAATTAGAAAAATAAATAAAAGAAACCTAGAAAACATGATGATCATCATAATCACTACCACTGGTCAGTGAGAGACTACTTAATCTGTTACCATAGAAACAGGTTTAGAAACCTGATATAATGTCCAAAATTAACACTAAAAGATTCTCAGAATTATGAAATAGTTACTTCATGATTAAAGAACAAATTAAGACTATTGGTTAAAATGGACAATTAGGGTAAACACATTTATATATAGAAAAATAAGAAGGGTTAATAACAGGAAAAGTATGTATGTATAAATGCAGAGAAGCCACCTTATTAATTAGCTGATTGGCTAAATACTTGCATTGGTATATAATGAGAATAATACCTTATACACCACCATCAGCCACCTTTAGTTAGCCATACAACAAGTTGCTACCCAAGCTTCAATGGAAGGCACGAAGAAGATTAATTTAGATGGAAGTCAAAACTTTTTAGTTATAATAAAGAACTGAAAGATGAAAACATGAAGAAGCACTAGATAGGTGTTTGAATGGTTGAAGAAACTGAAAGAAAATAGATAAATATTATAAGGATACTAGAGCAAAAACTCCATTTCTAGACGGCAGTAGTACTTACAGGGTAATTATACAGAAATAAAACAACTTATTGTGACACAAACCTTTTCCAGTATGAAATGAAACTATTTACTATGAGACAAAAACTTTTCCATTTATAAAGTAAAACAATTTACTGTAAGACAAACCTTTTCTATTTATTAAATAAAGCAACTGACTGTTACGAACATGTATGAAATAAATATAAGTAGCCTCACTTCAAACATGAGCAATATTTTGTGACATAAAAACATTAACATGAAAGACGAAAAGTAATCTTCACTTTACACACCAATTCTCTGTTGGATGGGAAGTCATCTTTTACTTGGATTACACGATACAAAACTGATGTAAACAGGAATCTGCTTGATATCAACTGAAATTCATTTTATTCTCAGTAAGTTACACAGAATCTGACTTTTGTTTTATATTGGGGCAAGTAAACTGACTTTTAGCTGATACATTCCCAGAGATTTCATACCTTAACTTCATACTCGTAATGTGCGTCTCCACCACTGCCTCGCATTGTGTAGGAAGGAATGGAAATTTTTACCTCCTGACCAGTTTCTGCTAGGTCATTAGTAGCAGCAGATGCTGTCTGGAAGACAGGACAGATCATGTAAACTACAACACAGAGACTTTTACTCAAAAAATAGGCATCTAGTATAAGCCCACAACTTAAAGTTTTAAATATTCAAGGTGTTAAATACTTCAAGATAGGAAGACAGATTTATGTTGCAGTTGTTGACCCTATGAAAACAAGAATAAACAGACTTCACAACTTTTAATGGGAACATGTTTTTGAACTCTTAAGTGAAAACTTTGTCATTCCCAGTTCACTGCTACAATGAATAACATACTAATGACACCATTTCACAACTTATCTGAAATTTGTTAAAAATTACATAAATAATACAGATTTATAAATTCTTATTGATTTCTAATTGTCATAAAGAAATGCCACTAAATTAAAAATATTTAAAATTTATAGTAAAATTGCTTTCATAATATACTAGATGTAAATCCATTGACAGGCAGTCTGCTTTGTCTACCAAGGGAAATCTAACACCTAATTTTAGCATTGTAAATCTGTAGACTTACCACTGTCCCACCGGTGGACAAAATATATGTGTGTGTTTTGTTATACCAAAGTCACAATGGGCTATATGCTCTGTCCACCGAGGGACCCAAAATAGAGTGAAAATAATTGTTAATGTATGGAATGAGATGTTGTGGGTCTATCCTGTGAATGTATCATGAAGGTCATGCCTTTCAAAACTTGTATTTATATGCATCATACTTCAAAATATTTCAATTTCAAAGGTGCACAAATTAACAAATGAAACATTGTAAACCAAAGATTAACAAAAACTATTACTCTTTTGAGGCCAAAGGATTTATCAATTATGAGTTATTTCCACAGCAGACCAGTATAAAAGAAGGTTTAAGAATGAAACTTATGAGCATGTGTGTTTAATAATCCATTATTAGTAACATTAATTTTGATATTAAAATTTACATCTATCATAAGATAAAAAGCACACTGTTTGAGATCCTGAATTAAGAATTCAAAGTGCAACATGTAATAATAACACTGAGGATTATTAAGCAGTTAAGAAAAATCATAAACCATCATTCACTAAAGTCAAATATGAAAATACCTTCTTGCACAGTCTTCTTAACAAATTATTACGTTTTCTTGACTGAGTAAACCTGAAGTGGGTTATTAAGTTTTCTAAATAATGAAATTTTTAATGGGAAATCTCGTAACACTATCCCAGGTTTTCAACCTAATTTTGAAAATAATTAAAGCACTTTAAACAGTGTTATTTAAGTACACAATTTAAAAACTTTACTCTGAGACATTCAGAATAGGTTTTAAATTATGTACTTAAAATATACTGATTGTCTGAGAGTTTAATTATTTATATTTACACAAGTACCTTGAATTTTAACCTTTTAATACTAATTTTGAAAACTTCATACTATTTTCAAAGAGTTTTATAATGTCTGTTTAAATATATATTTTTCAACTACTGAAAAACAATTGTGTGTAATTGTAAACTATTTGGACAGAAGGATGGAATATGTAAGGATACACGTTTGGTAACTACCAAGAACACTTGTCAAAACATACGAAACTAACCAAACATGAAGCAAATTCAAAAAGATTTATGCCAAGGTCCACTGAAGTTATAAAAACAAAAATAATCACTCTTAGCTTTCTGCTGTTATCTTTCCTCTGACAACTGTAGCAAACTCTCACATATACTTATAACCACTGAAAGAGCCAGAATATCACAGAGTCATCTATCCATAACAGAAATACACAACACTGCAATACATACAGAAAAAAAAAACATGGTATAAAGGAAGGCTAGTTTTCTAAACTGAGAAGTGGATGTTTTTTGTACAGGTACATGGAATTTTTTTTAAACACTTTGAAACAATACAGTAAATTTTACCTGTAAAATTTGGGCACAGAAGAAATACAAGCATTTCAAGTCATGATTATAAAATGAACATTAACTAGTTTTGAATTCCTGTTATTAATATCTTCCAAGTGGTCTTTAATTCTGACTATTTCAATAAGTCCACTTCAACTTATGTATATGTAAAAGGTCAATACTAAGTATAGGGATCATATAAATTGAACTGAAATGTTCAAGTTAAACAGCACTCTTTATAAAAAATGGGTTAAATGGCCATTGAGAAATGCCTAGGATTCTGGTATACTGACCAAAGGGAACCCATCCAGCAGCATCCACCATTACAAGGGTCTTCTCCAGTTCTTTGAATTGAAGAATGATCATTTTTATAATACACCCACAGGTGAAACTATATGGCAACATGCTCAACCCTGGAACCTAGCCCAACATTCTAACCACTAAGCACATTATATAAATGACATTGAAGGTTTAAAATTAGTTATTTTTTGAATGTCTGGTGCTTTTCACATTACCAGTTAACTACTGCAGATATACATGACAAAAAGATAGATACAGCAAAATTTCAATTCAGAAATTACTTATTCCCTCTTCTTACCATTTGATATAGGGCAGAAAATTTCAAGGTAAAAGTAGGCCATTCAAAATTAAAATGCAAGGAAATATTACTATTATACTGAGGAGACCTGATAACCAAAAGCTAAGAGTGTTATTTTCTGATGTTTATATGTCACATAATAGCATCATGCCCATTTAGTTTCTAAATTCTTACATGTTTTTAAACCTACTCAGGGTTATTTCAAGTTCCATTCATAATGTAAGTACTTTTTCATTTATGCTTTGATGTTCATTATTTCAAAGACTGAGCTTTTTCACAAGTATAGTGATGAAAAAATAAGATTTAATACCTCTTTAGTAATCTACAATTTTTCTAGTTATCTTAAATTTTAGATCATTTTTGAAAGCATTAATTATTCTCAAAATTATGAAAATAGGTCTTTATGGCTCTTAATCATCATCTTGTTAATTATCTTGTTTCTTTACATGTAATTTCTATTTACTCTCTATCCTCACAGCTACTTTCTGAAGCTAAGTTAATTACATGCTATACTTAAGACTACTAAATAATATATTATTCAAAGAATAAATATTGCTGAATACAAAAAAGTTAAAACACATCAAACATTGTAGTAAAAAAAATGAGATCTAAGCCTTACCCTGTCCGAAGAAATGTTATTCAACATTGGGCTTGCACTCCTGAAGCATGAAAAACATTATAATAATTCTATAAAACTGGCTTTTAAATTACACTCATTAGTTATAATAAAAACCTTTCTTAGTTGATGATCAAAGAAAAAAAAATCCAACAAAGAAATTGCATGCAACAACACTATAGTACTTCACAGTAAGTTTTCTAAATAATTATACTATTTTAATCCAGGTGTCACTCTTCCTCTCTTATAAACAGAGCTTCTTCTTCAAATTACAAAGCTAAAATTAACATTTCTTTTTAAATGGGCACCATTTTGTAATGTTTACAAGATGGTATTAGCAGTCATTCCTACAGAGAAATTTAAAGATACGGAAACACAAAATTGAGTAGTTTCTACAGAGAAAAGTTTTTCAAATTTGGTTAAATAAGATTGAGTAGTTTCTACAGAGAAAAGTTTTTCAAATTTGGTTAAATAAGATTGATTTATTCCTACACAAGAAGTTAACACAGAATCGAGTAGTTTCAACAAAGGAAAGGTTATCAAAATATTGGGTATCAATCTCACTGTTTTTGATGAACTGTTTTCTGTTTCTTTGGAAAAAAAAATTTTGAACTTTTCTTTTAGAAATTCTGTTTTCTTAAATGTGAATTTTTAAAAGAATGAATAAAACCATTTATTGCACCAAGTAGAAAATAATTTCACTGAGTCATTTATTGAGAGTTAATTACACTTTATAAGAATTTTGTCTCAAGTACCCTGCTGCTCTTGTTGGTTATACTCAATCTGATGTCTATGCTTATGCAGTAATTTAATGGTAATAAACTTATTAGAAGAGACAGCATGGTCAACTCAGACCACATATTTTGACAAACTTTCCATGGACATTTCATTGTTTGTGGAATGGACTCATGACATGTTTAAACCTATCTCTGTCCAGTTCATCACATGTGATACCCAGGACACAATGCTAGAGCTCCTGAGTATTATATGTAATACACAGCTACATTTATTTGATATGCAGCTAATGCTCCTTAATATGAGAATAGAAACTGGTTGTTTTGGTTCAACATATGAGATTAAAGCATCACATGTGACACTCAAAATACACGTGAATGATGACAGGTTAAGTTACTTTAACTCAAGAGAAAATGTAAACCTAGGATAAATACAATTTTTTTTTATTAATTCCTTATATTTTCATTCAATGATACTAGAAGGATACGCTTCACTCATGCTTACTTAGGTAAGTAGTCAAATACGCATATCCATAAAAATCATTAAATGATAAAACAGGGAAAGGGTTGAGTACACTAAAGGCACAAAAGCCCAACGGAGCTTCATCATGGGACAAGGTATAAGGTTGAACAGTATTTTGTGAATTAAGTGTCTTAAGCCATCTTTTTCATGGAAACAGCAACCAATTTCGAAGTTCAGCTAGAAGTTTTTGAACATTTGGTTTGTGAGCTTTCATTAACTTAAAATCCTTGATAATTATCTTGTTAAAAGTAGCAGCATCTTGGATAAAATGGTTATCTTTCATAACCACAGTCTTTAACTTTGAGAATGGGGGCACTGTTTTGGATTGGCTTGGGGTGTGGTTTCTAAATGCTCTGCTGTGAAAGTTTTTTTTCTCCAGAGATCATTGAAGGCTTTTAACTTTGAAATGTTGTGTCCTGTAGGTTTTAACTTCACAACCTTTTTACCAGAATATTCTTCTTTAGAAAGGACTGCAATAAAGCACTTTAGCCATAAAGCCATCTCTGAGGCACTGTAACATCAAATGGTCGAAAATTTGCAGTAGACCAAATACACATGCTAAACGTGTTACAACACAGCTCACATACGCAGTTACATGCTACTACGATAGTATACATAAGTCTTTATAGAGTACAGTTAACTTTGTGTACACATATGTTTTAAGAACTATTAATGAGACACATAATCATGTGTTATCAAATTTATTATATATTTAACATCCTGTTTTGTTTGTATGTTGTATCCATAATTAGAAGTTACGAAATTTTCTGGCTTAGGCTTTTGACCCTCAAATCAACTGTGTTTTTTCTTTCAAAACTTAACACTTTGACCATGTGGTTCATATGATCACCACAAATATTTTTTCTGTTTTGAATTAAGTCTTATATTTGTGCATCAAGATGAATCACATTTATTACAAATACAAAGTGTCCTCAATCCTAGAATTTCCTTTAAATATCAAATTTTTAAAAGAAAAAACTTTAAAAATAATATCAAAGTTATTTGTTGGTCAAAATATGTTAATAAAACCTTTTTTTTTAAATAATGAACACTTAGAACCCATCAATCTAGAAAGCTTGCTCATTTCACAATTTTTTTTACCCAAAATAAAAAACTGGGCTCATAAAAAATCTGTTACCACTAGCTTTTCACATAACATTCAAACCAAGCCAGTACTTTTAAAAAATGTGATTTATATATTCTTCTAGTTTATCTAAAGCTATTATTATACAATGCATTTTACCTGTTTATTTCTAATCTTTGCCTAAGGTGTTTCAGTTCCTTTTCATGATAATTTCTTATATCATTAAGTTCTCTTTCTCGATTACTTCGTTCCTGCAAGTGCTCTTCTTGAAGCAAATATTCTTTCCTAAGTTGCTCTTCAAAAAGTCGTCGTTGAACTTCTTGTTCCACAAGGATATTTATTCTATGAAAAAAATTACAGACCTTTAACAGTGACTAAATATAAATACACACAAGAAATTCCCTTTTACTTTACTCATGAAGTTCATGAGTGACAGCCCACCATAGACTGAAATTGATTGATATTTAGTACATATATATACATCACTGGGTAAATGACCAATATTCTTACTAAAACATCCCACCTATACAGTGAGTTTTATATAGCAACTCTAAACTAGTGCGGGTTTGAGGCAAAGCAACACCCATCACAGAGTGGGATTCTTATAGTGGTGAAGACTAGGGATACTGAAAAGAAAACATAGATGAAAGGAAGTGATAAGACTTACCCCGGTAAAAGGCAAATTGATGTGTGTAGAATCACCATGGGAGGAAGACAATATCTGCCAGAGGAAGATACAGGCAGATCATGCAGCTAATGTCTGATGAAGGCATTGGGTGTAGTCCACATTTCAGCCTGGACGATCTCCTCCAACTGATGGCGAAAGCAAGAAACCAAAGATGTGGTAATATGGTGAGAAGAAATGTCATGGAGATGGCAAACTTCTATGGATAAGTCCGAATAAGCCAGCCTAATGAGTTGATAAACCCAACCAGTTATTGTGACAGGGATTAGAACACAGAAAACTGAAGAGTTCCAGGGGATAAAAATCAGGAACTTGAACCCTGGAAGGAAACAGGACGTGCCACATAATACCATAAGAAGTGAACTGGACAAAAAAGCCAAATGGGATCAGAATGGGAATACCAGTAGGAGATGGAAGTTAAGGACAGCATGGGTCTGAGGTAGAAAGGACTGGTCAGGATATAGCATGACATAAGAGGAATGGTAGATGAAGCAGGTAACAAGAAAAGCAAAAATATTTGATTGACCATTTCCACAAGCAAGGAGGAGAAGGAAATAGGTCTTGAGGGAGAGATGGTAGATAGAACATGCAGACAAAGGTTGAAAGGGAGGATGGTAAAAGCATAAAGGACCACATTGGGATCCCAATCAGACAAATAAAAAGAAAATGGAGGAGTAAGACTCGAAAGGAGCAGAAAAAAGGAAGGAAGTGACAGGGGAAGACAAAAGCAGACAAAATCTGGAAAAACAGCAGGTGTTCGACAAGGCCACCCGATAGCTAGACATGATTGAAGTTGACAAGCCATTTTCAAACAATTAGGTGATGAATAGGGAAAAATGAGAAATGGATTGGTGGGGAGGACGTAAACCATGTGGAAGAGACCAAAGGTGCAAGATATACCATTGCTTGTGGTAAACAGGCATGGAAGAAGGTCTAATGAATTGGGAAAAAAAGATGCAACACATGTAATGTAGTCAGTCCCTGGGCTGAGACAACGGACCTGACCAAATCCATGTGTGAAGACAGTGTGGTGACATCTGGAAGAACATTGTCTGAGCTAGGTCGACAGATCAGGGACTGAGACAGAGGGAAAAGTAGGGGAGGTTGTACAAGTAAAGGTTGGAGCAGTGAGAACAATGATTGAGCTGGCCAAGATGGAGCCACCATTAGGACGAGACATGGAATGGTTTGAATAAAGGACAAAACTCTGAAGATGAGTCAAATAAGAGGGTAAGCATAAATATTAAGACCCCTCCAATCTTGACAGAATACAACCACCCTAAGAGTTAGTGGGTGAGGAACAGGAGACTAAAGGGAAGGAAGCTGGTGTTCCCGTGGGTAGCAAAGGCATAAATGAAGTATCCTCAGCTGAGAACACACTTGCCTAAAGACCTGTGGATCAAGGGACCACTCGGTGAGGAGATTCAGGGAGCCAGAAAAAATGCAAGCAAAGACCACAACATGATGACTGTGGGCTCAAAAAGGAGATCCAGGATCTGAAAGCACAGAGACATGGAATTGGTACCCCTTGGCTCTGTGAAATCAGTTACCACTATTGAGATATCAAAATGTACCATAACCCCCACCCTGTAGGAGAGGAAGGAAGTGGGATAATGCTCAATGGACCGCCAAAGGCTTGAGAATGGTGATATAGAGAGTAGACTCTGTGATCGACCAGAAACATGAAATCTCCCAGGAGGCAAGGTAAGAACCCCAACCCTCTAAAGATGAGTCTGTTAACAGATGTAAATGTGGAGGAGGTGGAGTAAGCAGCACCTCCTCTGTGGTCTGGTCTCTGTCTAACCACCAAGCCAGGGATCTGAGGAAAAGTACCACCCTATTTTGGAGTGCCCACCAAAGGGAACACATATAAACCCAATCCATTGGAAAAATAGCTTCCAAAGAAGCCCACATCCCCAAAGAGATAGAACATCTCAGGCTGCAAGAAATGTGGGGTGAGGGATGTGTGAGCTGCTTGCTCCAAACCTAAAGACATATAGGAGAAGGTTGAGCCCAACTGAGGTTGGAAAGAAGAAATCTCTCCAAATGAATGGGGTATTGGGAGGGGGTAAGAATGGACTTCCTCTCTATCATCAGGAATCCCACCCATGCTGCATCCTGTAGGAGCAGAGGAGTGTGGTCTTTGGACTGAGAATGGGAAGAGGCAAGCAGGAGCCAGTCATCCTTCATAGAGTGAAGATGTTGGGCAAGAGTTTGTGCCCCCTGACAAAACACTTAAAGAGCCAAGGTTAGTACAAATGGTAGGGTCCTGAACTGGAAAACATGACAGAGCCACAAATAACTATCAACAAAGTGGGCACTGTGGGGAAGAACTCCGAATTGTAGATTACAAGGAGAAAATAAGGTTTCTAGTATCATGAATGTAGGAAAGGAGCCAAAGCAAATACCAGTCTTACAAACAGGAAAGAAATGCACACGTAAGTGATGTAACAAAGCAAAGAAATTTAAGTCCTTCTCTGACAAATATTAGGATAATAAGGATGATGTGACACATGGTTATTAATGAGAAGAACAATGAATTAGATGTAACTAGTAGTAATAATATGTAACTTACAGAAATCTAAACATACCTGGTTAAAGAACTTATTAATAACAAACTAACAAAATTTGCTGAGTCTACAAAGTATATAATATTAACAAACAAACATGCAAAACGATTAAATTTAGCTAAAAAACAAAGTAATAATCAATTTTACATTTACAATTCACCTAAAGTAACTTAGATGACAAAGGACACATAAATATTTAACACTCCAAAGTCCGAGCACTGATGATATGAAATATTTAATTCTCCTGTTTGTAAATAAGAACAAAACCACACAAAGGTTGTCTGAGCCACACCTACCTTTGGTATATCAACCAGTTGTTAAGAGTACATGTTGAAAACTTACCACAGATCCCCTGGGAGAACTAGAATCAAGAGGAAGAAAGAAGGAAGAGAACAATTCTCCACCAAAGTGAATGACGCGATAGCTCAGCAACTGGTGGAAGGTGAAACTCCTGAAGAAGTGTAGAGCCCAAATTGTCTTATCATTGATTGTCTTCTTCCTCAAAAGCATTGTCACATTGAAAAGAAGAAGAAAACACCTGCTGAACATATGAATCTAGCTTCCTGCAAATTAAGGCCTGTACCTCCTTAGCAGGTAAAATCGAACCCGATACCTGGAAAGTCTTACCAGTACCTTTGTCGAATATAACGGATTCTTACTGTAGTTGATGCACTAGCGCAAATTCATACCAATATCTCTTATAATTCATTAACAAGAAATAAGTGCAAACACAGAAAAATAAAACTGCTGAAAAAAACTTGAAAAGGCAAAGAAGCACGTTCATAAATGGTAGACACATGTAAAAAAAATACGTCTAAACAATGCTGTGACAATCGAGAAAGTGAGGATTGAGCTGGAATAGCAGAAGGAGCTAGCTGCACTAGTATAGATGGTACAATACTATTGGTGGAGAGTAGTCACATGATATGTTCATTTTCAGACGTGGTGCAAACTGATGGGGTATAAAGACTGGTGCACTGATTGCAAAAATTCTTTTTAGCAATGCTTAGAGGGCAGACAATGATCGAGATAACTTTGTGTGAGGTATGCGTTTCTTAACAGAAATTACTTACAGGAATGAACATTATGCAGCAAGAAATAAATGCATGATCAGCAGCAAATAAAGCTTATTATACAGATGAGACTTTACCAAGCGAGTTTTGACTTTTCCAAGTCAGCAACACATCTTTTCTCCTCAAAGGTCTGGTAAACTGCATGCACAAAGCACCTTCTCTCTGACAAAGTAACACCTCATGGTGAAGTTAGGACATGACTCCAACTATATTTAGCATATTACATGTGAGAACTTAAAAAATTGGAAAGATGAAATATAAAATATAGGAGAGTAATGTATGTAGTATTTGCATTTTAGAACCCTCTTCTCCCTCAACTTATGCATGTCTTCAAGCCAATTTTAATAGCAATATTAAAAGTCAAATGATTTAGTCATAGTGTATGAAAATCACACATCTTCATCAGATTGGGTGCAGACATCACAAATTGGTATAGGACACACAACCAGTGGTGTTGTGCTTCTAGGCCAAAGGTGAAGGCTCGAAAAATTTCTCCAGCTCAATAGTTGGATTAAGACTAATTTCCAAAATGGTTTCCTTGATACTAGCAGAACAAAAGTTTGTTTTCAAACTTAAAGTGCAAGTATAAAAATAAATGTACACTCTTCACAAAAGTTGGAAGAAGAATTGATTTTGTAACTGCTATTCTGTGAGAAGCAATGATATCATCACTGGCCAACATATCCAGATACAGACCAAGTGTTCAGGTTTCAGTGTAAGGTGGTGATTAATCAAACCCACATTCCAACTTGGCACTGAAGTTTGCTATACTAGTGATGTCATAACCAAATGTAAAGATTCCACATATATGCTATCAAAACCAAAGTGTATTCTGCTGCAACTGTTTAAATGAATTTCTATACCTTACAAAAACGAAGCCCAACCACTTATACATTCACTGGCATATAATAGCTGCATGCTGATCTCCCTGCAGGAAAACTGCCTGGTTCTCAGGTATCATCAAAACTACACTCTAATGAGGGAGTGGCATAAGAAAATAAAACAAAAGATAATTACAATTACAACTTGATAACTGGCAGGCTACAACTGCACCACTGCAGCAGAAGCTGTAAAACAAATAGAGCATCATCGCACCATTGTCCAACTTGTCAACAACTAAAATCACTTTAAAAAGTCCAGAGATACAGCTTTTGAGTGGACTGTTCATTATTTTTCTTTTTTGTTTAACTTTATTACAATGTTTCGACCACTCCTACCACTCATGTGGGCATCATCAAGTAACTGTCATCTTAATGCACCATCTAACGTCACAATAAAGTTAAACAAAACATAAAAATAAACAATCCGCTCAAAAGCCGTGACTGGACTTTATATTTAAAGTGTATCGTGGATTTCCTCGCTTCACAAAATCTATAACTGCTGTTGACTACTCTCGACCCTAGAGTAACCTGTGCTCAAGTTGAATTTACTGCTTTCACATATGACGTGAGCGAGTAAAATGGAATGTTCAAAAAGAACTGAATTAAAAACCGCACCTTTTGTTAAACAACATAAAACAAAATGTGTTTCTCAAGCTTTAAATATTAAGATAAAGAAACTACTGCTTGACTCAACCTATTTTTGTTCACTGCACATTGCAAAAGACGAAGTTCACTTAGCTGAACCAACTTAGTTCTGTGCAGGAAAGATAGCTGCACAAATAGCAAAGTTTCTTGTTGTCTTGGACCCAAGTGTTTAAGTAATGTGATTTTATGAATATATATAAATATATATATATATCTGTGTGTACAACATATACACAGGAGTTTGGTAAATAGGAGATTTAAATATAGCAGGAAAACAGTTGCAATGTAGTGCTAGACATTAAGACCTTAGCATAGTCTGTTCTTTTCACCATGCTATGTCACAATCTATAGGCATATACTCTCAACACTACTAGCACAAAATAAGAGTAAACAAGTCATAATATAGAAAATTTTTCAAGAGGAAATGCAATAAATAAATACTGTTGCTCTATACTTCTAATAGAAATAACAATTAGTTCAAGATGTAACCACAGAAGTTTTGAAATGGTGTTATATCTTTTTTTTTTCTTCTCTTCATTAAACAGGTATGCCACAGGCTTCTTCTAGGGTCACTATCTTCAGTCAACTCGATCTTATAGTTACAAACAAACACAACTATGCAGACTTTCTATTTACTTCAAAGCATATTTTTTAGATGTATTTCATGTAAAATGCAGAACTGAGAGTTTTCTATGGAATAACATCTACACGTGTTGAAGTTACGTTCATCTCACCAAAAAAAGTCAATAAAAATAGTCGATAAATAAATTATGTGATTATGGCTGAGAATGTGGATGGAAACAAGCACACTATATACTCAAATTATATGATTGGTTTGAATTTCGTGCAAAGCTACACGAGGGATATCTGCACTGACCATCCCTAATTTAGCAGTGAAAGACTAGAGGGAAGGCAGCTAGTCATCACCATCCACCTCCAACTCTTGGGCTACTCTTTTACCAATTAATAGTGGGATTGACCATCACATTATAAATCTCCCATGGCTGAAAGGGTGAGAACGTTTGGTGGGATGGGGATTCGAACCCTTAACCCTCAGATTGGGATTCAAGTGCCCTAACCACCTGGTCATGCCAGGCCTAAATTATATGATAAAGGTAAAAAAAAGTGGACAGAAACACATGTGTGGTACATACTAAAATTATGTAAGGGCCAAGAAAATGGAATAAAACATGCATGATACATATTAAAATTACATGATAAAGGCCAAGAAAATGGAATAAAACATGCACGATACATATTAAAATTACGTGATAATGACCAAGAAAATGGATGGAAACATGCACAGTACATACAAAAATTATGTGACAAGGACCAAGAAAAAGGACTGAAACATGCACAGTACATACAAAAATTGTGATAAGGGCCATGGAAATGGACAAACATGCACAGTACATACAAAAATTGTGATAAGGGCCATGGAAATGGACAAATATGCACTGTACATACTAAAATTACATGATACAAGCAAAAAAAAAAAGGACAGAAACATGCACAGTACATAAAAAAATTATGTGATAAGAGCCAAGAAAATGGACAGAAACATGCACTGTACATACTAAAATTACATGATACAAGCCAAAAAACAGGACTGAAAACTGCATGGTACATACTATAATTATGCGATAATGGCCAATCAAAATGACGGAAACATGCACAGCACCTACTAAAATTACATGATAAGGGCCAATAAAAAGATGGAAACATGCACAGTACCTACTAAAATTACATGATAAGGGCCAAGAAAATGGATGGAAAATGCAAGGTATGTACTAAAATTACATGATATGAGCCAAGAAAATGGGTGGAAACATTCAAATCCAAATGATTTTCCTCAGTCAAAATACATTTAATCAATATTAAATATATAAGTACAGTGATTCATAAGTGATTCAAGGTATATCCATGATTGTCAACAGATTTCCATTCACTAACATTACATTCCAGGATCTCAAGCAATGTGTAAAATCATGTGTAAAGTATTTCTATCAACCAGTAATCCACATGTAACAAGGTAAGAGTGCCTTTAAACAACATCCTCAATAGTCTGTTGATTCCCAAATGGATTAAGAACAAATCTGAATAAAGCCTACAGAACTTAACCAAAAGGTAAAAATACCAGGAAAAAATATGCAAGTTGGAACAGAAACTCAGCTTCAGTCATTGACATGAATGTAAAAAATAATATGGCTGATAATGATTGAAAAGCTGAAGTAAGCAAAATCCATAAATAGCATGACTAACTCTGGTACAAGATAAAAAAAAATGAAAAAAGGGGCATTTATCATCAACAATCTTCACCTTACCAAACTAAAAACATTATAGGCTGCAAAATGTCATTATGAGTAACTGATATCACCTAGCAAAAGTCAACCAATGCTATAAAATAATGAAATGTAAAAATAGCATAAACGAGATCTGTTTGTTATTTTAATTTTGTGCAAAGCTACTTCAAGGCTATCCATGTTAGCTGTCCCTAATTTAGAAGAGACAGACTACAGGGAAGGCAGCTAGTCAACATCACCCACTGCTGCTAACTCTTTGGCTACTCTTGACCAACAATAAATGGGATTAACCTTCACATTATAATGTCCCTATGGTTGAAAAGGCAAGTATGTTTGATGATGAACTTTGAACCTATGACGTGCAAAATGTGAGACAAGCACCCAAACCACTAGGCCATAGAAGAGATTATTCTTATTTAGCAGCAATATCAAAAACATATATAGTGTCAGTGGTATATTAAGCATTATATTCATCTACCTTTCTTGATGCTCCAGTTCCTGCAAGTGAAATTTTTCTACTTCTATGTGGTCTAATTCATACTGTCTCTCCTGTTCAAAAGCTTTCTTCTTTTCTTCAAGATCTTGCTTAAGAGTTGTATACTCCATTTCCAAAATGTTAATTTCCTGGATAACACATACATGTACTTGTGATGACCAACTAATATTTAAAAAATTACAATAGGTATATTATACAGATATATCTGGAAAGATTGAAATATTGCATGATAAGGAGAACTACTTTGAAATACTTCATTTGTTACCGTATATACTCTATTTACTCTGATTATCTCTCTGACCACAGAATAAATAAATAACATTTTATGTCAATATCTAACTGTGCAGTACATAAATGTGGAAATATTTCTACCAACATTTGCAAAACAGTAACTTGGATACCACAGTTATACAGTTAAGAAGTATGTGGAGAAGATGATCACTAAACCAGTAAAAGGAACTCTGGTATTTTAAATTAGGTTTATTTTCCTGCCATCTGGGGACAGATTTTCACTATTTCCTTAAATATGGAACAGCTGGAAACTCACACACTGAAACCAAAGATACAGGGTGAAATATAAATTCAAGTTTGCTTTGTATGTTATAAAATATTACTATACGCATATGGATTTAGTTACTAGCTAGAATCAAGCAATTAGTGCTAAATGAAACTGTCACCAGTTAACTAACCAGACTAGTGTGCACCTTTCAGATGTAAAGCATACACCTGCATGTTAAATTTTGAAATAATCTAAGGAAGAAATATAATTGTAACTCTATACCTAAAAATGTTTACTAAAAAATATTTGATATTTTATCATTATATAACATTTATTTAGCACAATTCACAATGTAAAATGAAAAAACAAGTTCCAACTTTCATCTCTACATGGCTCCAAGGAATCTCTCCTGTATTAAATGCATTTATTTATTTATTTATTCTTTTAGAATTTTTCTGCTTATACCTAAGTATAGGTTTATATTTGCTAAGAAACTATAATCCCTGGAAAATATAATGGTTTATGTCTTATTTTTCACATAATTTCTGTCCTTTATTATTGATTATATTACTACAACCCCTTTTTGCTACCCTTTTATGATGTTTGAATGATTACAAATGAATTTCAGCTTTGAAAATAACTACAGCCAATCACTAAATTTCTATTTTTAGTTTCTTTTGACCTTTTTGTTTTTCTTCTAAATTATGTATATTTGAAAGCTACAGGAATTTTATTTTATGATAATAAATCAGATAACCTTAGTTAGGTATAGCAAGTACAGTTAGCAATGATAAACTATTCAGATGACTCAAATTCTTTTTACTGAATGTTATCTAAACTTAATAGTTTATTATATTCAAACAATACATAAACAAATAAAACAACTTATTTCTTGAAAACAAACTATATTTATATGATATAAAATTATATTCTCTATGAATACTATTGAAAACCTCACAATATCTAATCTAAGAAAGGTAACAGTCATGCCCTTTTGAAAGGTGAGGCTCTAGATTGCTCATAAATTTTGGAACTTTTTTATAAATTTTTTTTAAAGCAGAAACTAAATACTATTTAAAAAGTTTGTACCAAGTTGCATATAATTGGGTTAAGTATTTCTACTTTTAGAAGGGTAACATCCAAAAAAAGATAACTGAAGATGAGAGATTTCACTAGCCAAAGAAAGGCAAAGGAAAACCAAATTTTACAGGAGTTCCTATAAATAAATAAAACCACAACACACACGTTTGAGGAAAAATCATTACTATACTGTGTGCATTATCCAAACAAAAAGAATATGGAGTTGACTTTTCTGTATCCTCAATCTTAAGACGAACAGGAAAGAAAACTCTCAAAATATTTAATAACTATACTAACAGAAGGCATATTTTATCAAGAACACACCAAATAATCTTGATTACGAGACACAAGCACAGAAAACAGTCCTATAATAGCATGTCTGTCACTGGACGAGTTAATAACTGACAAACCTTACAAATCACAAGTCAAGGGAACAGTACATGAATACTGTGGGTGTTTCCAGATACTCATACTTATACAACAATTACAGTCTTCAAGTCAAGGGAAAGTGCAACAATATTCTGTGTTACCAGATTCTCAATACTTAAACAATATTTACAAGCTTAAAGACAAGGGAAAGTACAACAATATTCTGTGTTACCAGATACTCATATTTAAACAACAATTACAGGCTTCAAGTCACGAGAAAATGCAGGAATATTCTGGGTGTCTCCAGATGTAAATTTACTTAAAGAAAATATATTGTACATCAATAACTTTAAAGTGGTGAAACTAAATGCAAATATTCTACGTAACATGATTTATATACTAATAGTCTGGATACCTTATTATGCACCAGCATTAACCTCTTTTTTTCTATGAAAAGATGAGCTACATGAAAGATGAATGAAACAAAGTTATTTAAATGTAGGCAGGACTGAAGAGAAAAAAGTGACAACAAATGTTTTGGAATTACATTTATTCATTTCAAAACTTTAAAAGTTTTTAGAATAACTCACCAATTTGCTAAATCCAAAAAACAACAACAAAACAACCACTGATGAAGAGAACTAATTCATACTTTCATTAAATATTTTAACTACTAATAGGACTTCCTCAGGTGTGTAAAAAGTCCCTGACAACAAGTTAAAATGCTTGAAGAACATAGATAATACTTAACTGTTCAATTAGATCTATATTCCTCTATAATATGTAAAATACTTGTAAGAGTTCACAATGAGAGGATTAATTGTGATCAGATGCTTTTACTACAAGATGTTTCCTTCTCTCTGATGAATAAAATCCTTTAAATAAGCTACACTAATAATTGTGTTAATGTCAAAAATATAAATTACCATTAATTTTCTCTCTAATTCTTCTGAGGTTCCATCATGACTTCTAAGTTTTTCTATTGAATCGTGTTTACTATCTATAAGTAAACTACAATTAGGAGTTTGCTCTTCAAAAAATTCTCTTCTTACTGTTGCATACACTCCACAACTGTTTTCTTCATCTATCTGATTAATCAGCGCCTCATTGACAGATGACTGTGAGGAATTTTGAGATGCAATCTGGGACTGCAGAGACAATTCAATCTCTTTCAACCTTTAAAAAATTTACATATTTTATTATTCTAGAATCTTGTTTCAGAACAAAACAAGAACACAATACAATATCACTTTATAACATTAAACACAATACAATACTGTTACAACAGCAGAAGTCGTGTGACGCTGGGAACATCCGTGCTGGAGTTTCTAGAATTATCGGAGAACCCTGTGATTGTCCGAGTGTTTGCTAGACGCCCTCTTTTTTAGTATATAAGCCTGGCAAAGAAAGCCAGTGACATAGATAGATAGATTAAAAGAGATGGATAACTGAGTCAAGCGAACAGTACGCACCGTAAGTAAAGTGTGTGAATCGCTGTGATTTATAGCGTGTGTTATAAAGGTTAAGTTTAGAGTGACTGTGGAAATTCTGTGTATTACAAAGTTGTATCGAGAAAGAATAAACTAGTTTTAATTAAGAAAGGACTTGTATCGCTGAACTTCCTCGAAAGATTTTGTACTGGAAATTAACAAATGAGCAGAGACGTAACAATACTGTCATGCTATAAAATCAAACTATGATTTTTCATATTCCTGGTTTAGAGAAATAATGATGACACAGATAAACCACCCCTGCATGATGAGAGGTTTGAAGATTTGGATGGATAGAATGTTACTGTTAGAACAAGTGCAGAAGAGAAAAAACAAGTTTCGTGAATAAAATTAAACATTTCTTTTACATTGTAAGATCATTTTACTTGTCCTTTGGTTCAAAATGGTAAAATTAAAATATGGGAATGCATAGCTGGCATGTAAAATAAAGAACAAACATGAAAACACAGCACATATCTTGGTTCTTTCAAAACACAAGTTAATCTTCTATCTGAAAGCAGCAAAACTATTCACATGATCCACATTCTCTTTGTAGCTGTCCAATTATAAACAACAAGAATCTAGAAATATGTTTGCTCCATTTGAAAGTCATAGAACGGTCCTCCAGAACACATGAACCAGTGGATAGCTTCCTTGACGAAATCATGCTATAGAAAGTGACATCTAAGGCTGAATTTAGTACATGAGCATCCAGATTTAATAATTTACAAAGCAGAACACAGACAAATTACATCATTTTGTAGATATGAAAAGCATACAATAAGAGAGTCAGATAAGCAGTATTTGCCTCCCAGAATTAAATAATAATTATTTTATAAAAACAACTAATTTTTTAAGTGACACTCAGCACTGTACTAGATCCTTCCATCCCACTTCTACCCATATTCTGTCATAAACACAATATAACTAATTATATAACCTCTACTAAATCATGCCTTTTGGTTTGCCTAATCTAACTTCACTACTGTTTGTACTGGGAAATGGGGGCTATACTTATTTACTTTCACAGCAATGAGGGCATGCTAACTATCACGATATCAACAAACACTTTATAGTATTGCCTGAAAAAACTGTCATTGGTCCCATCTGAGTCTAATCACGTGAACTGATTGAACTGAGAGAAAGAAGAAAAACAAAATGGCATGAAATTAGTAACATGTTGTACAACAGCAGTGCTTCATTACTGAAAAAACAAGAAGTGCTGAATCTGCCATTAAAATCCTACAAACAGAGTTTGATTTCAAACTCAATGAACACAAAAATAGTTCTGGAGTTCCAAGAGTCCAGAACTGTTCAAGATTCAAGTTCAATTTAGCACATCCCTATGCATAAATAAAATGGAAGAAAATACTAGGCACCACAATGAAATTTTTATTCGCCATGGTGACCTGGCACCCAGGATTTGTCAAGGCCTATGCTAAATTATGTTATGCTTATCTTTAGTAAAGTATTTTATGTAACTTATTCAACCTCAACTTTTAAAGAAACATTAGCTAATTTAGTGGGTTAATAAGATGGGAAACAACTGTAGTCAATATAATGAAAAAGTAAACTCAGAATAACTCACTTAAATGAAACTAAAAAGTTAGGTCAGTAAACATCATATCCATGTTGTATTCGTGTGACCATGAGTATTAGTATTTCTATGAGAAACACTATAAAAATATTTTGAATTTTAAGGGTAATATGCAAAAACAAATACAGAGATGAAGTTCACTTGAAGATAAGAACACTGATACTGAGATTACTACCTTGCTTTTGAATTTTCAATGTCTTCCAGTGTTTCTCTTTCCTTCCTTTCCAAATCTTCTTCTTTATTCTCAAGTTTCTGTACTAATTGGATTTTTTCTTTTATTTCTTCTTGTTCCCTCTGTTGAACAGTCTCTACGAGATCTTTTTTCCTATTGAATTTTATCTCTTCTTTCCTTGTATTTTTAAATGCTTTTTTGTGCTGTTCCACTAATTCACTCAACTTCTTCGTAAGTGAACAAATTTTATTCTCAAGTTCTCTTTGCTCAAAATACTTTGAAAAAGCTAGTTCCTTCACTTCAGAACTTGATGGAATTTCATCCAAAAGCTTTTGTTTGTTACTTTTTAAGAATTCAAGCTCTGTGCTAAACATGTCTTTAATCAAAGCCTCACGGGATAAAATCTTACTTAGTTCTTTACAGATATTATTTCTTTCTTCTTCTAAATTAGAAAGTTTTTGAGTGTATTGAAAATCAGTTTCAAGATCAGTTGGGTCCACGCCTTTTGCTCTTTGCTGTATATCCATTACTTTCAAAGAGACAGTACGTCTCATATCTTCCAGACATTCCTTCTCCATTGCAACCTGTTGGTGAAAATCATGCAGTTTCAAGTTAATATATTTTTCATGATCAGCTATTACTTTCTCCACTTTATTCTTGTACTTATTAAACGAGGTTTCTTTCTTCTTGTTTTGAGGTGATGAACTGGTGATTGTCTTGGCTTCTGCATCTTCTATAATCTCCATCTCACACTGAAGAAGCTTCAGTTGTTTAGCCTGAAGTTCAGCCTGTAACAGAAAGACTGTTATTTTATCAAATTGTCTAACTACACTTCATACTAGCTGGAGGGTTTGGTGAATTCTTAAAGCCTAAAACTCAAATTGCAACAAATCACTTATTCTGTTTAATATCACTGTAAAATTCTGACTTAATTATAATGTGGCTTGATATAGAGAAATCCAATAAAATAACTTTCAGCACTATGTCTGCAAAAAACTAATGATTTTAACTAGGGATGCACAGGTACCCAACCAAATATTTGGCCCCGGACAGATATTGGGCTACCCGGTAATAATTGGCTCTGTCTCTAAGCTTTGTGGAAACTAACGTGGTACTGAAACTTACAGTCAATAATTGGTTTAGTTATAAAAAAACGTGTTCCAAACAACAAAAACTGAATGCTAGCTGAAAGTCGGGAATTCAGAGAACAAAAGGGGTTAATAACAGGCATGGCTTGAGAAGTGAATTTCTGGGGAAGGTGAGGGTTTTGAAAACAATAGGGGTTAGAGTTTGAGAAGTTGGGGCTAGGCATTGAAAGTTGAAAGTAAAACTTCAATGTTCTGTTGGTAATTATTCGGTTAAATGTAATAAACATCAATTTTGATTTTGTTTCCAATTTTTTTGTATGTTGTTTTTTTGGGGGGAGGGCAAGGGGAGAACCCGATCCCGGTTGACACCCAGCCCCGGCCGAAGCTTAGTGACCGGGTACCCAGACCCAGTGTTCGGTCAAATTTTATTAACTGTGCATCTCTAATTTTAACTAAACTTAAGGGAAAGTAAGCTGTAAAATATTCTAACATGGAACAAGTGCATTGTATAAGTAACTTAAAATACTAAGCAAACTAAGCTGGAACAGTGGAATTGAAGAGCTCAATGTTAAAAGAATTCAGATGGTAATTTTATGAACTTTAAAACATTCATTACGTATTAAGTGTTACAGACTTGTGTATTGTTTTAAAATGCCTTGCTTAAAGTAATATAATATTAGCATGAATTTATAACCCATAGAAAAATACTTTTGTATAAATATAATTTGTTATCAAAACATAGAAGAAATACTGTTCAGAAAACTAAAGTAGGCAAACACTCTCTTACCAAAACAAAGTTAAAAAAAAAGGTGTATAACTAAACTGAAGTAAATATACCCTGTTAACAAAGTTAAATGCAAATAAGATGTATTAGTCAACTAAACATACACTCTTCAAATATAAATTGTAAATATATTGTCATGTTTACTAACTGGTAACCCATAACATCTTTATTTCACTATTTAACTTTTAACATAGCTCTTGAACAATAACATAAATGACTTGGAAATTGAAGCCATCTGTCAATATCAACCAGTTAGCTGGACATTAGCTTGCCGAACTTAAGTACAAAGTACTCTAGACAAAACAACTTACAAACAACCAATTTAAAAAAATTGAATTCATAAATACGCTCTCTTACTGAACTAATATGATTTTAATGTGTTTTAGCAGAGTAAGGTATCATATGACATGCTCTGAAATCAATATGAAATGTTGCAAGCTCATTACAGCATTACCTTGAGGTAGACATGAACAAGAAATGTTACAAGTACATTATAGCATTACCTGGAGGTACTTCTGTTGCTGCAACCACTCTACTGTCTCCTTTTCTTCACGTAGTTCAGTCTCTTTACTCTCTTTCAGCTGCAATTCTTTTGATTTGTAGTTCTCTATACGTTTCCATTCTTCCATTAACTCCTGACGTTGATTTTCTACTTCAGTAAAAAGTTGTGATTTTCTCTAGAAAGATGAAAAAGTAATAATAATTACATATAAGTGTTTTCAACATGAAACTGGCAATAAAAAAACCAATATTATCAGCAAATACTACAATTCTATCCTTCCAGAACGATAACTAACTATAGACTAATATTATGTTAGTTTCAGCAACACTATCAGGAGAATACTAATACCTATTAATATATAAAATAACAACTCCACAGCAAAAGAAATAAATCTGCCATATAATGTAGAATAGTTTCCCATAATAGATTGCAATATGCTGGTCTCGACACCAACGGACCCTAATGCCAAAATGCAGTAACATATAACACGTTTAGTGTAATAAAATATTAATGTTCTAGTCTTAGCAGAAACAACAGAGAACCTACAGTACATGCAAAGCTCACAGATGCTTGAAATCACATGGGAATGTTTTGTTTTGTTTACCAAGAATGTAAATGTTGAGCTCCATCTTAAAAGTAGGAAAGTAAGCCTACATCCTTGAAAAGTTGCTGGAATTGTAGTATAAATTATTTCTGAGACATTTAGGTAGTGCTAGAGAAGCCTCTTTTCTTTTTTTCTTAACAAATTTTTTAAATTTCAATAAATTTCCTTATTGCTTTTTTTTAAGTTTTGGTACAAAACTACGATTGTTTTTATTTAAAAGATTTTCTGAGAATACTAATGATAGAGAAAGAAGATTTTGCACAGGTGAGATTCACAGTGAAAAACCAATGTTATAGCAGCTTTCAATTACAAATTAAAACTTCAAGTTCAATTGAGTATAATAAAGATATAGATCTAATAAATGGCAAAATTCCTCCCTCTCATTTCCTATTATGCAGGAAGAAGTAATAGCTGAGTGGTTTGGCTAGATAAAACACAGTAATGAAAACATATATACACTAACATTCAAAATTACTATATATTATTGACTGGATAAAATTATCTGAAAAAAAGACAAAGCTGAAAAATTGCTATGTATATCAGTGACAAGCTACAGTATCCACATACTGAAGTAAAGTAACGTGTTCTGCTACGTGTGATATCACGCCTACAAAAACAACAGTTTACAAGCTTCACGACAGGAAGAATGACCTAATCATGGTTTATAAGAAAGTTATTTAGAAAGAGACCATAAATGTAAGCTAATGAGGTGGCCTTCAATCAATAATTCAAGTAAAACATTTTACATAAGAGTTTAAAATTGAAAAAATATTTTGAATTCACAATATTCTGTGAAGCAATTTTTAAGTTCTACAAATATTTCCTTATTTATAATGCATGAGATGCATAAATGACTTAACCCTATAACAACAAAGCCACTTTTAAAACTCTTTCTGTGCATGTTACTGAGTTACATTCAAAAAAGTAATTAAACCACTTTACTATCAATGTATTTTAATGAAATTATTATTATTAAGTATGTTATAATTCAAAGTTTTATATTATCTAATTTTTTATTCCTTTATTTCAAAAGAAATCTAAAATATTATATAAAACTTAAGTTTTGATATCTCATTATACGCTTGCAGTTACAATTTTCAAATTTAAGAGCTGGTATAGAAGAAACTGTGTGTAATGAAGACGATTTTGTGTAGACATTCAAAGCTCAGTATATAGGTTGTTTACCAGTAATTTGAGTACATTCCATGAACTTATCTTAAATGGTTTTAAAATTTCCTCAGTTCAAGATAAGCCACACCCACTTGCAAAGTAGATGTGTCACTAGGCAACAGTTTTAAATTTAATGGCATGCTTATAACCAATAGAAAGGGCATATTTCATGCTATATCTTGTAAAGAGGTCGTGGATATTAGTCAATGTATGCATTTCATTAAGGAAATTGGAAGGAATCTTAGTCCATTGTTGAGAGTGGTGTCTCTAGCACTTGGCTATTTTTTTTGCCTTATACAAGTTATTTTGATAGACATTTAAATTACATTTCAGTTTTTCTTTTATATTTTAGTTAAATATGTATTATTTGTGTTTTAAAATTTATATTGAAAAGTTTAATGATTTGATAAATTTATTCTATGCTTTGCCTTGCTAAACAATTGTCCACAAAGTTACAAGTGCAAACAAAATTTTGCCTGATACTAAACCTTCTCTGCCAATGTTGATGTTCTATCACCCGTGAGCACCTGTTGATGCGTGTCAACATAAATACTAAAAAATAAAGAACAGGAAAGGAAAATAAAATACTAAAAATAAACTAAGTGAAAAGGTAAAAGACATAAAATTATGCATATGATCCAAAGAATATATATTAAGATTACTCAATGAAGAGTTAAAAGGTATGTATATATTTCAAATTCTTAATTTCAAGCATTTCATTGCACTGTACATTGATGATAATAGCTAGAGTTAGTGATATGGTAGAAAAAAATGGAAAATAAGATAAAAACATTTACATTAAAAAAACTTTTGATATTCATTTAGTAGGTTCTAGAGATTATGCAAGTGAAATGTTAAAACTAAGACAATAAATAGTATTTTTATACTCAAAATAAAAATCGCCTTGCAGGTGAATTATTAAATAATGAATTTTTTAGAAATAGTAGGAAAAAAAAACTTATTTTTCTCAAACTACATACTTTAATGAAAGTTCTTGTGAAGTTTTAAACAATTTTATCCACAGGTTTTATTACTGAAATTAAATTTAATAAGAGTTATGTAACATGCTTAAGTCTGAAGCATGTCATTGTTATTGGGTTAAACTATTGTAATTAAAAATTTTCAGAATGCACTTCAAAGTTTCAAAACATGTTTTTATTTCACACTTTCCCTTCATTTATTTATTATTATTTGTATCTGCAAAAACAAGCAGAAAACTAATATTACCTCTTGCAACAATTGTCGAGCTTTAGAGAACGTCTGTAAGTAATCTTTTTCTTGTTTCCTTAGCTCTTCCAGTTCCAGATTAATCTCTTGAATATTTCCCATCAACTCTTTCTCTCTACTCATCTTTTCACTATCCAGTTTTCTTTCATTTTCAGACATTTCTTCTGTAGACTTAGTAAAAAATAATAATAAAGTTTGTTACAAAATAAAACTGGGACTCAAAAATTGTATGCTATAAATATGCATAATAACGCACGAAAAAAATTTACAGAAAAAAATATTGCCAGTGGTCAATGTCTCACAATACAGCTAAAATTGGTGTAATTTTAATCATTTCCAAAAACGGTATTTTACAATGAACTGAATGCTATACAAAAAGCTTTTAATATACTTAAATCTAGATCCAAAGAAATGAGTGTGCTTTTTCACTGAGCATCTTTTCTTGATTCTACAGTCAGAATAAAGGAATGAAAAAGGATCCAGTAAAAGTTGAAGGTACATAGAACCAACCAATACTAAGAAACATGTGATTATGTCAATGGACTGCTGGGTTTATACTTGTTTTTTAAAAAACACATTTCTGACACAGCTTGTCCTCTACAACAGGCATTAAAGGAATCACCCAAGTTTTTTGGTCAGAAAATGAAAATATTTTAGGTGTTCTAAAGAAAATTCTAGCCTCAACACCAATGTTAGTGCACCTTATTCATGGAAAGTTTGACTGATCTAAGATAAAAGTATAGTGCTTCCATAGTAGCAACTATTGTATTGTATGTGCAGGGTGGGAAGGAAATTTACTGTTGTCAAGTTCAGAAAATCCACTGATTCATTGCAATTTTATCCCAATGATGTATAATACTAAACTCTTCAGTCAACTGATATCTTTATAGAACTTGCAATCCAGTGAAACCTAATTAAGACTTCTTTGTACTATATTTACTTGTTGCAGCTGTTGTTGAAGGTTTTCATTTTTCTCCTGCAACATGGCTAATTCTTTGTGCTTTTGCTCCAACATTTCCTCTAATATCTCTTGTTCCTTCTGTCGTTTTACCTCGGCAATTCTATGTTGATCTTCAAGTTCTTGAATTTGTTTTCTGAATAAATTAATAATTAATAATCACACAAAAAACACCCTATAAGAAAATGGTGATAAATTACTTTCTTTATGATTTATTGATTCCAGTGTGAAATAATCAAACAAAGTTAAAATGAATTCTAATTCTTAGTAATAAATTAACTGACAAATCTTGGCCACTATTTTTTTAGGCACAATGCAAGATACTTCCACAAAAAGCTGAGATAAGGGTATTTAAAAGAACTTTTTAAAAACAATTCTGAGAAAAATTTATGGAAAGAATCTAATCAAAAGTCAAACAAGTAGGTCTCTTAAAAGAAAGGATCCCCTAAACAAAGTAAGTCAGAACTAAGGTTTCTTGCAGTAGAAGAGAAATCATAGGATTTTGTTTGTTTAAAAGTTTATCAAGAGTCTCTTTTTATATTCTTAATTATAAATTCAAGAACAAAATTGTATTTTCACTCTACATGGGCTCAGTCAAATTGACCGACCATGTAACCACTTTGTACTTGTTTAAAGTCATTATAGTTTTGATACTATTAACTTTTATTATAGTAGGTATATCTTCACAAAATTTGGCAGACTTTCAGCAAATATTATAAGTCTTTCACGTACAAAAAAAACAGATTTTTTTTGTGAAGTATTTTTAATACACTAAAAAGCTTTGTACATACATTGAGTCTTTTTTTTGTTTACTAGTCCGAGTGCAAAGTGATTTTTCATATTAAGATTCAAAATACTTTTATTTCAAAAATCTCAAATTTCATTTGCATAATCTCTAAAAACCTCCTAAATACATTTCAAACGTTTTTTTTCCAATAAAATTTTATATTTTATCTGTTATTTTCTCTACCCTAACTCTGTACAAGGTTGGTCAATTTGACAAGACCTTGTAACTACCGAAAAAAAATGTAAATAAAATTAAATTACCCTTTCTTTGTTTCTAGAATGACTTCAAATTCTAACATGAAACTACATTCGTTTATCCTAAGTAGTTTTAAACATGTAACAGTATACATCTATTTATACTTACATTTTATTGTTTTATTGCCTTTTGCATTGTGCAGAGGGGTTTAAGTACTTTTCTGATTTGGAGGATTTTAGATGAAATAAAGATTAGTTGCTGGAGTGAAGAAGGTCTTTTAGATGTTAATATTTGAATTGATTATTTTTGGTGAATTTAAACTTCATATATTTTGGATACCTTTGTTGAACATAGTGAAACCAGTAATGATTTTGGGTGTTTTCATAAGAAGACTTGTATGCCAACTCTGAAAGCATTAACAATTTCTTTTTCACCCAAGTCAAAATATTATTTAAAAACAAAAAAAAACTGTGGAAAACTGAAAAACCTGAGACGTGACTGCAAGGTTTTTATATGACACACAAATAACATAAATTATTATAAAATTTTGATACGGTTCACAAGTTTAAGTGCATGTATTCTTGGCCCATAAAACTAACAGTTTTGTGCTTTACCTATCAATTAATCAAGAAAAGAGTAGTCAGATTTGGTATGAGGGCGTGAATATCAACTGAAACTAAGCAACAGTAAGTACCCTACAAATCAGTTAGACAAGGTATAATTAATTAACTTACTATAAGAAGTGCACAAAATGTTTCATACTGATTATTTTTTTTATACAAACCTTTTTATTTCCAATTCTTCTCCATGAAATGCCTTCAAGCTTTCTATTTCAAGCCTATATAATGAAAACAAAATTATAAAAATATTGAATCACTTTTTTTCTACTACATTCACTACACTTGTATTAGCATGGAAATCACAAAAGCAAGTGTGTGTTAAACCTTGTTGGCAGCATAACTCAGAAAATGCTCATATTACTAATACTAGCTTCTTATGAAATTAAAGAAGAAAGTTTAAGCTACTATTATGGTTAAAAAAAAATAACAATTTTGAACTTTTTTTTCAGTAATATTCACAAAAACAACACAATCTCCTCAAGTAAACTGGAACATTGTATCTAATTCCATGAACAAAATTATAACAAAGCAAATATCTCAGTTAATTCAAGGTTTTTCATTTTTCTAAGATATCTAAGGGCAACTTGCAAAGACCACTTTCAAACAGAGATAACAGAGTAAGAATACTGACAATTTAAAAGCAATCTTAACTTCAAAAAGTGTCTTCATCATTTATTAATTCACATTTTGTGTGAATTTGTTTGTCCATGAACTTGTCCCACAGTTATGGAGCTACCAGGACCAAACTTTGCAGGCAGACTCAGGGTATATCCTAAACTATATGGTGTAACCCTACCTTTCTTATTTGGGGTACCATTACCAATACACTAAGAAAGTCATCCAGGCATGGTGAAGTTTAGGAGTAGGTTGTAAGGGTACCTGAATACAAATATGGAATTGGATTTTGTGTTCATGGACCCCCCCCTCAGGATCCTGGGGTTTCATGTTTGAAACTGTGTTCATAACTCCACTCACAAGCTGGTAGGGATAATGGGTAGCAATTAGGGATAATGGAAGAGCTTGATCAATACATTTGAGCCTCTGTCAGTATGATGGATCCTTGAACCCCCTCAAAGGAATTTGGGTATTTTATGCTAGTTCTGTTTAAAACAACAATACACTTTTTCACTCCTGATATAGTGGCACAATGTGCCTGAAAAGAAATTACACTTTAATATTTTAGAAAAAGTATAAAAATAACAAAATAAAGTATACACTCTAAAAATTGATATATTGTAAGATTATCTTTTTCACTTAGAATAGTGTATAGGTATTTCTTTTACTAATTATCTTATTTCAAGTGAGGCATTTTCTGAGCTCCATATTAATAGTTTATGATTACTTTAATATTTAAGGTATAACAAGGCTTTATCGAGTAAATTATTATTAAGGTAAAGGTCTGATAATGCTATAGGGTCATAAGAGTATGGAAAACATGTTTAGTCAAATAAAGGCCAGACAAACCAAACATCTTAAGAATCTGTAGTACATTTACTCAGGAAATATTCTGCTAATGCACTCTGGTATTTTGAGTTAGCTATGTGTGTTTCTCATTCCATTCTTTAAAAAAAGCAATATTCTTACCTTGGAGAATTTAAGTTTTCAACAGATCTAGCCAAGTCGGATGTTGAACGGCTCAATAATGACAACCGTGGCAAATTTAAAGTGGCCTATCATGCACAAAATAAAATATTAATCTTGTTAAGAAATAATAAAAATAAAATCAGTTGTATTCATAAGTTATTATAAGCAATATAAGCTTAACAAATTTCCCTGTTAAAAGTGAAGAATTAACCTAAAACACTAAAACATGTACATTTGTTGCCTCCCCCAGACACTCCTACACACCTTAACCCATTGATTGATGATTTGCTATATAGGGTATGGTCTGCCTTCAATAGTTGAATGCAAGTGTGTTCTATACAGTGTATACTTGCAAAAATGTTGCAAGCATTTAAAGCAGCCACAGTCAAAGGGTTAAAGATGCTATAAACACATCAAATGATTTGACTTGATACCTGCTGCTTCAACTTATCATTACACACACCTGCTGCTTCAGTTTGACAACAAAGTGTACTGCAACGGCTTGATATTGCTATAAACATACCTACTGATTCGACTTGATACCTGCTGCTTCAACTTATCATTATACACACCTGCTGCTTCAGTTTGACAACAAAGTGTACTGCAACGGCTTGATATTGCTATAAACATACCTACTGATTCGACTTGATACCTGCTGCTTCAACTTATCATTATACACACCTGCTCCTTCAGCTTTACACCACAAGCATACAATTACATCTTGATATTGCAATAAACACACCAACTGATTTGACTTGATGTCATTACACCAATCAGGTGTTTCAGCCTGACACTACAGCATATCTATTTTTATTGTTCGATAATATCACACAACTCTGCCACTTCAATTTGATCTACAAATATTACACAAACATCTACTACTTCAGCCTGACACTACAGCATATCTATTTTTATTGTTCGATAATATCACACAACTCTGCCACTTCAATTTGATCTACAAATATTACACAAACATCTACTACTTCAGCTTGACACCACCACACAAACATATACTGCTTTATCTTAACACCACAACATGTACATCAACAGCTTCAGCTTGATACCATCATACAGAAATCTATTGTTTCAACTTGATACCACCATACCGGCATCTACTGCTACAGTTTGATACTACCACACAGACATTGTTGTTTCAGCTTGATACTACCAAACTGACATTACTGTTTCAGCTTGATACTACCAAACTGACATTACTGTTTCAGCTTGATACTACCAAACTGACATTACTGTTTCAGCTTGATACTACCAAACTGACATTACTGTTTCAGCTTGATACTACCAAACTGACATTATTGTTTCAGCTTGATACTACCAAACTGACATTATTGTTTCAACTTGATACTACCAAACTGACATTATTGTTTCAGCTTGATACTACCACACCAACATTATTGTTCCGGCTTGATACTGCCACACAGACATTGTTGTTTCAGAATGACACTACCACACAGACATTGTTGTTTCAGAATGACACTACCACACAGACATTGTTGTTTCAGAATGACACTACCACACTGACATCTATTACTTCATCTTGACACCACACATACATCTATTGCTGCAGTTTGATACCATCACAAAGACATCTACTGCTTCAGGTTGATGCCACCACAAAAAAACATCTATTAATTTAGCTTGTTAAAAATTGATCTTTTCTCTTTGATTGATAGATAAAAAGACTGTTTATCCAATCCAACATTACAAAAAAAGCTAAAGAGAAACAAGTGTTTAACTGTTATGATGTGACAAGCAGATTTACCCCACAGCATCACAGAAACCTTTCCTTCCACTGCAAAAAGCAGGAATACCCTCAAGTCCTTGAAAGACATACCACATCTCCATGGTGCTGCCATTTGTGAGCAACACCACAACTAGTGGATGTGTTTATATATGCTCAGCATCAGCTCACACAGTAAGTAGCTCCGTGATCTAAGGTTAATTTTATTGATTTATTACAGTTTGATTATGTGATACCTTACACACATATATTCAGTATTCTAGTATCTATCATCTGATATACTAATATAAGACAGAGGTTTTTGTAATGATGTGGTACAATGAATGCATATGTTAGTGTTCATCATTTGTCATTCATTTTTTCTGTTCAGCATTCATGTGTACATCAGGGAATTGTTGTGTCAGATATATAAGATATATCATCTTCTTTTGATACTGAAAAAGAAATAGAAAAGATCAAATTCCTAATTTCATTTTTTGGAAACCAGCCAAAAATGTAATTATGTAACAAAAGAGTTAAAGCCAGTCTCACAAACAACGAGTTAATAATAAAATATTCCACCCTTTTCATTTTATCTTGGCAGAAAGCCATTATTACCTAACATGTTCTTATTCATCTAATTTTTACTTAATTTTTCTTTGTGTGTTCAGGTAAAATAACATTTTCTTTGCTGCCAAGTTTATTTGTTGAATTTTGTGCAAAGGGCTATCTGCATAGCTGTTCCTAATTTTGAAGTTATAGATAAGAAGGAAGGCAGCTAGACAAAACCACAAACTGCTGTTCTAATTGAATAATGGGATTGACTGTCACATTATAAAGCTCCCACAGCTGAAAGGGTGAGCATGTTTGGTGATGGGATTTAAACTTGCAATCTGCAGATTGTGAGTCAAACTCCCTAACCAATAGGCCATGCAGAGCCAGATCCAAAGTTTAAATATGCCATTGTTTATTACTTGAATTTTTTTAAAATATCAAATAGTATTATTAATATAAATTGATACAAAAACTTTTAGATATGGTGTGTTAAGTAATGGTAGGATATCATTTCTTTAAGATACTATCTGCAGTAAAGTCATGTAATTATTTTTTTGATATGAGCCATTTATGGTTAAATCTATTGCTTATCTTTAATATTGTCTGAAATTAATTTCTAGATTAATCCATAGTTTCTGTAATATGTCTTACTTGCAAGATTAGAGTAATTAATAACTTCTGTAAGCTGTTTGAAATGCAGTATTAGAGTAACCCATAATTTCTGTAAAATGTCTGAGTAGCTTGGCCCAACAAGCCTAATCAGCTTTAACCTAACAAAAAGATTTACAACTAACTTTAGTTTAATTAGGTAACACGATCTAACAGGTGCAAATAGTTCTGAACAGAACAACAGGCCACATAACTGTTAACTCACAAATAACAAAGTACAGTTTAATTAGGTAACATGATGTAAAAGGTGTGAATAGTGCTGAACTGAACTAAATGTCACATAACTGTTACATGGTCCAACATGCCTAATTAGTTTGATCTAAGCAAAATGCTTCATGTCTAACTATTTACAGCCAAAAAAAGACAGTTTAAATGGGTACTAAACACATCTGATGAGTTTTGATCTCAGCAGTATGTTTCATAGACAGCAGCTTATAGCCAACCAAGTATAGTTTAAATCCACAGTTGGTTAAATACTTTTAGCAGTTTTAGTATGTCAAAAAAATGAAAAAACTGACATTTTAATAAAAATATCTTTAACGGCTTACTCCCTTTTCTTTTTCCTTTCGCAGTCTTTCTACCTCAGCAGGATCATTGAAACGGAACATGTTCGTCAACCCAAGCAGAATTACACAACCTAGGTAACAGGATAAAATATTAGTATTTTAAATACCAATGAAATTACCTGTATAATATTTAAAGTTCTACAAAACAGAGAAAACCAAGTTTTAGTTTTTAAAAACAAACCAACATAAAAATTACAAATCAACTGCTAAAATATTATATAAATTAGTGAGCTGAAAAAATGCAGTTTCATTAATTTTTCATTCTCTTAGTTTATGCTTGAATCATTAGATTTTTTTAGTTTCATATTTCATCACATTTTCATACTACACATTCTGTTTATATTTCTACTGCCCACCAGGAAATAGAAATGATGTTTGAAAATGTTCAAAACAAAATTGTGTGACAATATCCATAACTTTCTCTGTCTTACGAATGACTTTACTAAAGAAAAAAAGTTTTGATTCTCAAACTTATAAAACTGTGTTTCATATATGAACTATTACACTTTGGAAAGACATATTTCACATGAAATCAGGAAAATAACTCTCAGATTAATTACCCGAGTCTAAATTGGAAGATGAATACATTAAAATTTGAGTACTGAAGACACTGATCTATATATGATGAAAAACAGATGGAAATTAAAACCATTATCACACAGTTTTTGAGGGAATGAAGCAGGTGGAAAATTACAAATCTCAATAATATGTACGGATGGAACTGATGTGAGCAATAATGGAAAATTACAACCTTTAGTAATGTAGACTGTTGGAATTGGTGCTATACAAATGGAAAATTTCAACCCTCAGTCAACTATTACAAGAATCTTTCATTCCTTATGTATAATTGTAGCTTTGTGGCTGATGGAAGGCTAGAGTACTACTTACCATGTGATAGTTTGGTAGGGGAATCAATTGCAATGTTATTGACAAAACATTGAGCTTTTTCTAAAGGTATGAGGGTAGCTTTGCCATTCTCTAGCTGGATAATACAGTGTTGATTCTCAACTTCCACTCCATTCAGTACTATAAAATAATACCACACATTGTGTTTTAAATGTGCAATACACTAAACTGCAAAATCATATTTCTAGTAAAATTCACACAGTTAACCCTTTCATTACGAGTCGAGTGGAATCCACCCAGATCATAACCACGAAAGTAACCAATAGAGTAATTATACTATGATTTTTGATAATGTTTGCACATCATTACAAAATTTTGCAAGCTATTGGTAAACATTACAAAGTTTTTCATACACAAAATATCAGGTTTTTAAATTAAGTATATAAATTTTATCGTAAACCTTTTTCTTTCAGAATGTTGACTATCCAACAGGTTTTTTTACACAGTACAGAACCAAGTCATATATACTACTTTTATCATAATAATGAAGGTATGGAGTTATTAGTATATTAGAAATAACATGTTTTGGTAAATTAAAGAGAGTCTGGAGTTATTATGGAGTTAGCAAAGGAAAATTAAATAGTAATTTCTTTTGGGGGGGAAGAAAATTAAACTGTTTCTAACCAACATGCAAAATAGCTACTACTAAGTGTCATCAATTAACTCACTCAACACGAGCTTGGTCAATTTGACCAACCATGTGACCTCTTTGTACTTGTTTAAAGTATTTATAGATTCAATATAGCGTGTATAATCTGGCAGTCTTTCAGTTAATATTATATGTCTTTCACATACAAAAAATCATATTTTTTAATTGAAGTATTTTTAATAAACTAAAATAAAGATTTTTCCATTAATATATTGAGTAATTTTCATATTAATTATCCTCATCTAAAAATTCTCAAATTTCCTTTGTGTAATCCCCAAAACTTGCTATATGCATTTAAAACGTTTTTTTTCAGTAAAACTTTATAGTTTGTGTTATTTTCCCAACCCTATCTCAAAACGAGATTGGTCAATTTGACCAACCTCGTTAACCACCAAAAAAAAATAAAAAATAAAAATAAACCTAAATTAACCTTTTTTTCTTTCCAGAATGACTTCAAATTGTAACATGAAACTACATTCCTGTATCCTATTTAGCTCCAAGATCATAACAGTATACATCTATTTATAATTAAATTTTATTGTTTCATTGCCCTTTGAACTGTGCCTAACTACTATTCATGCCATTATAAGTTGTAAATCACTCGGGGAATATGCAGCTCATGTTACACTAACAAATTACATTACCCATGAGCTGTTCATGTGTGTGCCTTGTGAAACATTTTTATTATAATATTATTATACATTTTACCTAATCTAATCTTAACAAACCCAAAAGGATCCTTATTTTTACATTTGAGTTACTTTTATGATTATACATAAAGAATAAACATGAAAAACAAGAAATAAAATACTTAACTAATCTTCTTTTTTTTCTTCCTGTCCGTTTTCAAAGAGAGAGTTAACCCTCATTTTTTATACTAATGATAGTAATGCACTTAATTTTTATTTAATTAAATAATGCACCAAAGAATATAGACTAATAACATACAAAAAATAGACAAATTCCCTTACCTCTCAAAATTTTTCTAGTTTTCTAACTATGTGACAAGAGCAGTTACAAATTTTTCCAAGCTAGTCGTCAACTTTCCCATGAGAACGACGTTGGTAGTATGAGTAAAATTGACATCTAACTATTCAGAACATAATGTTACACAATATGTCATTTGATAGGTGAAAACCTTGACTTTCTATTGGTTATAGGTAATATATAATGAAACGTAAGAGAGAACTATCAACAAATTCTGAAAGAGAGGATGTGACAAGAGGGGTCTGATTTTCTATTCAATAGCTATGTAACCAAACAAAATTTAAGACTAAAAAATTATGGTTTGTCTTAACAATAACGATTTTATAGAGAGTAATTTATGCATTACTTAAAATCACCCATTGAAATAGTACTTGTATTTTGTATTTATGACTAAGCTACTAAGGCTAGTTGTTTACATAATTTATATCCATCCAATAAAATATCCAGTTTACATGATTAATTTCATAACCATCTATAAATTCACTTGTCAACTCCGTAAAGTTTACATTATTTATAGCCATTCAAAAATTCATTGGTTGAACAAATCAAGTTTATGTGATTTAATTCTACCCATTTACTCACTCACAGGATCAGTATGCCTATATAGTTTATTTCAATCCATATATATGTTGACTGATGAATCATTAAAATTAAAATGATTTTTTTATTACCAAAGTAAAAAGGTGCCTTTTATTTGCAAGAATATGTAACTCATAAGTATTCGGAGAGTGAAACATTTTTTTTAAGACCAACTTCAGTAACAGCTGTACCTGAATCAATATTAAGATTGATATATATACATGAAAACAAACAATCATATGGTGAACAGTCCAATTTCAAAGAGTAACTGCATAAATTTTTGTTACATCAATTTTATTATTAATCATATTAATTAACAAATATGAAATTCGGTCCTATTAATTACTGCAAAGTATCACAAAATACAACAAACTGGCCACAAAGTATTCATAAAGCACCACAAGTATACGTGCAATAAGGTTGGATATTCTTGGTTTCAACAACATTGTAATTTCATTTGTAGAAACCATCACAGTATCTTTTAAGCCTTTTACTAATATTTTATGTTATCCTGTAAGTTCATTATTAAGTAACTTCCATTACCCATATTGTGCGTGTGTGTGTGTGTGTATATATATCTTATTTATTTAGTTTATTCTTTAATTTGTTGTAATTTGTAGAGCCCATAAAATTCCCTCATATTTTTTTACTTTTTCTTTTGAAAAATAGAATGCTACTAGATAATTCATCAAATTCTATATTTAAGAATGTAAAAAACTATAACATACAGGTTTTAATACATATTGTTTATCATTGAATAAAATTTTTACTTTCTATAAAAAAAGGAAGATTTTCAGACCACAAACTCACCTATATCTTGTTTTATTGGTGCATTTTGTGTTCCAATAAGGGTCTTTCCTTCCTAAAAGTGAAAATAACATAAGATAAAACCTATAAAATATAAGAAAGGTATTGCACTACTCATTTGAAAAGATAATATTAGAGTACTTGTTTGTTTGTTTGTGTGTAATAAATATTTCATTATTAATTTTCTGGTCATGGAAATACAGAAATTGCTGACTACAAATAAATGTTAAAATTAAACCCATACATACACAGGCAGCTAAATAAACTATAGAAAACAATCCATAGCTACCAATCTGTAGAGGACAAACAGATAATCAGCAGATACTGATCTCTACAATCTAGATAAATCAGAGGATAAAAAGATAATCAGCAGATTCTGATCTCTACAATCTAGATAAATCAGAGGACAAGAAGATAATCAGCAGATACTGATCTCTACAATCTAGATAAATCAGAGGACAAGAAGATAATCAGCAGATACTGATATCTAAACTCTAGATGAAACAGAATGGGGGAAAAGAGAAGCCACAGATCTCTACAATATAGATGACTAATAATGGTTGGAGACAGCTTGAATGGGTAATGAAGAAAAACTTTAATATAAGTTTAACATAACAGCAAATGTACAACGTTTCAACAATGTTTTTGTCATCATCAGGTACAAGTTTTTCTTCATTACCCATTCAAGCCGTCTCTAAGCATTATTAGTCTCAAAGTGGGTTCCTCGTCATCGATTAGATAGATGACGTTAGTAAATGACAGTTTCAAATTTTTACCTAGTGATACTTTCAAAATAATTATAAGGGCATTGCAATCTTGTAATAAAAGACTATCTTCTGAAGTTAGCACATGTATTTTCATTCATTTTTGGGATTTCATCTTTGTCAGAATGTTGATCTATATTCACTATTAACTCAAAACAAAATTGTGATGTCATGAATAGATGCAAAGAAAGTTATTTTTTATATATATGTTTCACGTGTAGACGTGGTTGAGGCACAGTTTCCGTCAATACAAATTATGATAAAATTAATGGCAGGATAACAATAATCAGTTATAGAACTTTGTAAGTAATTTTCTCATACTTATGTAAGATGCGAGTATAAAACAACTTTTTCTGCTTAATTATGTTCTCAACATGATCGTTTTTGTTTGAGATGTAACAGAAAACCATTGTAATAAAGAGAAATTCTGAAGTACCTCATTTGTTCACTTAGGCTATAACCTTGTAAATATCAACACTTGAATAAAACAGTTAAATATTACTTTGAGCACTGTATTATTTTTGCTATTATCTTCCAAACAGCCTTAACAAGCTTTATTAGAGGGAATATTTAAATGATTTTGTTGTCTTCTAAATGACTTTATAAAAAATCTTAGTAGGTATTCCTAACAAGATAACAATTTTTTCTGTAGCCCTAAACAAATCAAAAGTTGAGAATAGCTAACAAGATAACTTAAGTTTCCGTGTTCCTTAAGTGTAAGAAGAGTATTACCTGAAGGTGGTAAAGAGTTATTCCAGTGCTCAACAAGTCATCGTCAATTCCTACAAGATGTGGTAGTTCTGAATCTAGCACAACACCTAGACCAGACTTACGTAGACCAAGGGTTCTTTGCTCCTGTAAAAATAGTTTTGAGGTTTTTTTCTCATATCTTATCCATGAATTTTCAGTAATAGTTAATTTAACAATTATTATTATAATAGGATATTATACTGAAACAATAAATACTCATCTTTAAAACTAGGTCACAGATTATTTTGATTTTTTTTTCTCCTTATTGAATTTTGATTATTTTCTTCTAACATCTTTCTATTTAATACTTTAGAATGGTTGAACCTGTTTTGACTTGATACTGGTCAAGTAGAAAATATTTCAAGGTAAGTGGCCAAAAGAAAGTCAAAAGTCATTTTAAAAACTGCTGATTCCTTGGACAAAATATTATTTTTATTCTAAAAGGTTTCGGTGACTGACTTATGATTCATTACATCAATTCACCACCAGAAGCTAACAAAATAAACGTAACTTGCTAAATAACTATATTAGAAAAATAAATCTTTTGTTCACAAGCATCAAGAATCATCATTACAGCTCCTTTATAAACACACCTATACAGTCACTGTCATCACAAACTATCACTAATATTTGTTTGTGCACACAGAAACAGCCACCAACACAAACTGTCACTAGTATCTGTTTGTGCATACAGGAATAGTCAAAGACACAAACTGTCACTAGTATTTGTTTGTGCATACAGGAATAGTCAAAGACACAAACTGTCCCTAGTATTTGTTTGTACATACAGGTATAGTGATTGGCACAAATTGTCACTAGTATTTGTTTGTTCATACAGTTACACCCAAATACTGTAGTACTTGTTCGTGCATACAGATACAATCAATTTTCTTTTACCACTTTGAAGCTTCTTTATATACTTGTTCTTACAAAATGAAAAGCATCATAACAATGATGTTACTAAATTAAATTATATATTGTTAACCAAGCTTTTGGAGACAGTTTATGATTTCTAATTCTACGACCACACAGCAAAGCAAATCCACGAACACTTTAATTATCAAATTTAGCACTGAAATTCACTCTGGAAGAGAAACTTCATTGAGAAGATTACCATCAAGGTGAAGTAAATTATATTAGAATAATGGATAAACAACAGCCACTAACTTGCTATGACCTCTATTTATTCCAGGAAAACAAAAGTAGGCTTGATCCCAGTATTGATGCAGTGTTAAATTAAAATCCCAAATAAAAGTATCAGATTTGGTATTTCAATTACTCTGTTATACTGCAGAGAAATATCATAATTAATCATTTTTATTTAAAATTGCCAAGTTCTTAACTAGTTCCAAGAAGGATGATTTAGGTGTGTTTATATTGTTGCATTGCAACTTATCCCTATACCAACCGGCACCATTTCTAAATTCATTTCTGAGCATGTTACTGCATTACATTCAAAATTTAATTAAACCACTTTACTATCCATGTATTTTAATGAAATTATTATTACCAAGTATGTTATAATTCAAAGGTTTATAACACCTAGGTTTTTAATCCTTTATTTCAAAAAAAACCTCTGAAACAATAATTAAAACTGCACTTTTGTTGTCATGTAATGCACTCATGGTTACAAATCTCAACTTTAAGAGCTGGTATAGAAGAAAAAACTGTGTATGTGTTTTCCAGATGTTCAAAGTACAACATATATAGGATGTTTACCAGTAATTTGATTGCATTCTAAGAACTTGTCCCAGAGGAAACCATTGTAAAACTTCATCAGTTCAAGATAAACCATACTCACTTGCAAAGTAGAAGCTGTGTTACTAAGGACAGCTTTAACTTGAATGTCATGCTTAAAACCAATAAAAAGACCAGATTTTATTCTATATTTTGTAACAAGGTCAGTTAGGCTATACAGGGATCCCTCGATTAATGCATTTTCGTTTAGTGCGCTTAAATTCTTTTATAACCAATATTCGATTAGTGCGTGCATAATACTCGATTAGTGCGGTAACACATTTCATTTTAACCATAGTAATTGAAAAGTAAGTTTTAGGCACCGAAATTAAAAATAGAAAATGGGTAACTATTTTACTTGTCAAGTTATTACTAGTGTCAACACCGGGGCCCCCTGACCCCGGGGTATTTTAGCGATTTTTTCACCTCTTGACCCGGGGTAAAATACTTGAACTACCCCGGGGCAAATCTTTACTATTTTACTGAACAAATATCTTTTTCATAACAATAATTCATAAAAACCATCGTCCTCA